>NW_020664384.1:1061594-1092916 GCF_002925995.2 Terrapene triunguis
CCCCCCGGCCGCCGGGGGGAGAGCGGAGCCCCCGCCGGGGCTCGCCGCCCTCCCCCCGGCCCTGCTGAGGCCATCCAAAGGTGCTCTGGTAGTTCATGAATAGCTGCTTCCTGGGCTTCCTCAGCTTGATACCATGGGTGAGGATTGCTGACTCGGTCTCCCCTCCCTGCTATCAGCTGCTGGCTCCTCTTTAGAGCAGGGCCTCACAGCTCTGCATATGGGGAACCTAGAGATGAGTGGAGAGAGGAGACATTAACCAGGCCTGGAACAGCATCATTGCACAAACCCCCCTCTTGGCTTAATGTATCAATGAGAAAAGAAGCAATCATTGGTTTAAAGCACTGGAGGCTGTGGGTGGGGGTAGAGGGGAATCTAATCTCTCTGTATTTATTTTCTTGGGAGGGAGTTGTCTTGGGAGAAACTGATAGATTTACTTTGTTGTGGTGACAGTGAACTGTGTTGAAGTAAGAGGTAATGAATTTGTTGTAGGTCTTGATGTCCCACTTCAAAGTTTTGCAAGAGACTCATGCAAAAAATGTTTTCTCCCTGCCTCCAGCACAAGTGTGAGAGGAAGCTATGCATGCCAGGCCTAGTCATCTACAGAGGTAGAAATCTCTAGCTCCTTTTACTCTAACTCCCTTATTGTTAAGAAGGGACAGGATGTGAGTGGGGATTGGTGTGTCTGAGACACATAGGTTTAAGCCTGATTCACAGCATGTAAATGCGATTCTTACTTTTCATACCCCTCTTCTACCTTATAACTGCTATTGACCTGGAGTAACTTCACAGCAATGCTCTCATTAAGGATTCAGATTTCTCTGTGCTGCTTGTCCTGTTCTTCACTGTTTGAACTTTTATGCACAAGTTCCTCAACTGTGGTGTGTACATGTTGCCACCATGTATCCTGTGTACTGAATAATGAACAGAGGTCATCAATAATCTTATCTCCAGCAGAGCGCTCCACATGAGACGTGAAAACTAGCTGAGCTGAAAATGGTTTATTGTGGCAGTCCCTTAATATATTCACCAGAAGTAACTGCTATTGTTAATAATCAGTAATTGAGTGACTCTATTAAGAATTATTTCATAATTCATTAGGTCAGGTAATGCAATGTGATAGAATCCTGATTTGAGATAATTGCATTGGACAGTACCCTAAGTAAAGGTACATTTCACTGAAACAGGTTTTTTTTTACCTTTTGTTCTATATGAATTCCATATATATAGTAAATATATAAAAAAAATCCTACCCTCTTCTCATATTTGATTCCCTTATCTTCCAGCTACAGTACAGTAGGGCAGAGAATACATTATGGAATCTTGTTCCAAAACATTATGTACTTCCTTCCCACTGCCAGACTAAATATCCAAGATGAAGTTGTTAATGTTTAATGACTTTTTGCCTCATCATTTCCTTCCTTTGGGGATAGAAACTGACTTTCCTTATTTTTTACATGAAAATATGGAGTGTGCCCTTTGCCTGAAAGGGTCCAAAGACATCAGCATTAGGAAACCTAGAGAGAGCCTCTCTGAGGGTAGTCTGAAAGGGAAGCAAAGGAAAGAGTCAGGTCAGTGGATGAGGTCCACCTATGCTAAGCCATGAACCCAAACTATGGTTATAACTATGTAGAAGTGTTTGCTGAACTGCTTTGTTCACATTTGTATGAAAATAAAATAAAAGCTATCACTAAATGACTTTATTTTTTGGTGAAGCATCTCATTAATTAGATTTTTATTTTTTATTTTTTTTATAGCACAGTGGCCTTCACACTTTTTCTTCTCAGGATCTCCAAATCCACCTGCCTTTGTTTGCTGCTTCCCAAAGCCTTGTGGGATTGGGATCATGGCAAGAAACTATTATTAGCTTTGGGCAGAGAGACTAGAGGGATTGGTTAATACTGGGTGGAAGTGATGCTGGGGGGTGAGGGATGTTAGGTTGCTGGGTGGAGAGGGTTAGATTGGCAGATATTTATCATCTCCTTTCTCTCAAACTTTCTTTCCCTTGCCTGCTCTTCCTGCCCACATGTTCTGCACTTGCTTCAGAGAAGCTGTGGAGAGCTATGAGCACATTGAAGCAGCACCTTTCCCCTGGCGCTGAGTGCAGTGTCGGCAGAGAGGAGCTGAACCATGAGAAAGCAGAATTTATCCATCCCTTCCCTTGCATCCTACTGGTTGCTGGGTTTTGACTGGTTGATCTACTTTTGGGAGGGAAGGAGAGAAGGCAGTTTGCTGCAACCCAGCCGTCGTCCTTCATGACCCACTTCTGGGCTGCACCAGACTTGATTAAGAAATGCCTCTATAGAGTATCTTCCATCTGAGGACTGCAAAGCAGCTCACAAAATGTAGTTAAAGAGGTTTTCCCTAGGCACATACTTAGAACACTCTGCCCAGCAGTGCTCAGTCAGGTGAGTTCCAACAATGTGTCACTTAGTACATGACAACATGAGAAGTTTCTCACTGATGATGATCAGGGTCGTTATTTGGACTGCTTTGTTGCACAAATCCACCTTATAAAAGGAAGTCTGTATGGTAGGGGGCCAGATGATTCTAGCTGCTCCTGTGAAGATGTGCAAGATGAGGGAGAGTGCACCCAGAATGTTCTGAGGGTGAAATTCCCCCCTTTTTGTAAAGGACTCTGTGCACCACTTAAGTCCTCCAAATGGGTCCTCTGCACAGGGGTGAAATTCAATGCCAGACTTGAAAGCATGATGGAATCCTATTGCCATCAGCAGTGCCAAGCACCCCAAATGAGAAGATGGGAGACAAAGTCCACGTTCCCTTTCCACACAGGTTGATGGTCTATGGCAGGAGCAGTGGGGGCATGGTTCTCCAGAAGCATCCTGTTTGGCTACCTCTGTTCTCTTGCCCAGAAAGTGATGTTGATGTGGTGTGTCTCTGCACACCTCCATCCAGTGCAGCAGTGGCTGGTAAAGTCACATCTGCCCTGAAATCATTGTAGACCTTTAAATGAATGTACACCAAGATTAACTGATGTTGGAAAGGTGGACAAGTCTGTTACAGTGGTTAAAATCAATGCAGCTTGGATGAAAATAACTCCGTATAATGAGACGAAGGGTAACATTTTTGAATATGCCTGAGTGACTTGGGAGCCTAAAACTGATTGACTTTTAATGGGATTTAGGCTCAGCCTATAAATCACTTATGCACTCTAAATATTTCTTACTCAGTATCTAGCTTCTGTTCAGTTCCATCCATTTTCACCTTAATTTAATTATATAACTCCACTTAATGTGTTTTCGTTTGGTTTGGTTGGTTTTGATTGTTTTCTTCCTAAGGCCTCAAGAGGTCTAGATATCAGTGGCTGTCAAATTTGAAAGGAAGTACATTTATCAATAAACAAACATGACTCCACAGGATGTTCCCAACTGAGCAGGTTTCTGTGCAAAGGAAAAGGACTGAATCCACAAAAATGACCTTTGCCACCAGAGTAATAGGCTACTTGAAATCCTTTCATGATAACAAAAAAGAACTGGAACAGGTCCATGACTGAGGAATTTGCAGATATAAAGAACTAGTTATCTTCTCCAGTGCTTCTGCTATGTGGAGGCCTAAATACTTGCCATCAGTGATGTGATTGAATGTATAGATTACATTGAAATGCACAGCACAAGATCTCCTCTGTGACTGAAAAAATTGCCTAGCCTTTTTTCCACATTGTAAGTCTGAATAAATCATTGATTTCCACCCCTGAAACACTTGCACTTGTCTTTTTTTTTTTTTTTTTCTTTTTTCCTGAGGGGGGAAGGAGGTTGCATCAATTGCATTATTAGATGATTATGTGAGCTGTTCTTCTGTCTAGCTTCATGACCTGTTGAAGATTCCTATGTCCATAACCAATAGGATATTCATTTCTTTCTAAATGTTCATCCAGAATTCAGCTGACTAGTGCATGAGGTAATTAACTGAATATGCCATTAGGGTATTAATTTTTCAAAAATGTATTCCAAACAATTGACAGTGTCTTCCAAGAAATCTCTTCACAGTTAACTCCCAGCTGGGTGTAACAACAAAAAGTTAGAATCTGTAAAAAGTAGTTTATAAAACATGACCTGTTCTTTGTTTGGTTGGTTGTTTTTTTTAAGAGGTTAAAAAAAAGTTTTATAAACAAGTCACTATAAATCAAATTATTTGGAGGAAAAAATCCTGCCTCTTAAAAAATACTTTTCAAAATACTTTAGGAACGCTTATGTCCAGGCAGGTAAATATGCATTGTAATTCAGAATTTGGAGGAAATATTTAAGTTGTAGGTAAAAACTTTTACAGAGTTAAATCACAATTACAAAAACTACAACAGAAGGAGAATTTTTGAGGTCTAATCCAAGGGAGGAAGATTTGCATTTTTGCTTGGGGTTAAGTTAGAATTTGTATCTGAGTTGTACAAATGATCTTTGAATAATGAACGCTCATTTTTGGTGAAGATATCCTGTCCTTTCTTGTTTAAAAATAAGATTCAGTGACTGCTATTTGCTCAGCTGCAAAACAGGGGGGGGGGAATAATGCATAAATAACTGAATCCACATATACAACATAAAAATATTTTTGATACTTTTTCTGTGAAGGTCCCTAGTATTTTCCAAACACCAGTATGTACTTACACTGAGATTCATAAACAATATTCCATTCTGGGGTCAGTGCGAGGACGAGGGAGAAGGAAGAACAATAGCCATTATGGGAACCCATATTATCTGTTATAATTGCCACATTACATTAAATTTGCCTAGGATTCAGACTGGTGAATGTCCATCTCTGGATTGTGTGCATTCATTTATTTATTTGTACTACAGTATTGCCTGTAGGCCAGAATCAAGATTGGGGCTCGAATAAACATAGAAAGATACTCTGCCCCAAAGAGTTTACAATCTAAATAGACAAGATGGACAACGTGCTCACGCAGATCATTATTTTTATGTTAAAGAAACAGAGACACAGGTCACCCAGGGTGTACCCAGGTCACCCAGGGTACATCTACATGGCAAGCAGAAACTCATGGCAGAAAGTCTCAGAGCCCAGGTCTACAGATTCAGGCTTTCAGGGCACAAACTTAGGATGCTGAAAATAGCTGTGTAGATGCTCGTGCTCTGAAGCCCTTCTCCCCCCCAATCCTGGGCTGTAAAGCCCAAGATCCAACATTAGCCCAAATGTCTACACAGCTATTTTCAGCATCACAGCTTGAGCCCTGCAAGTCTGAGTCTATAAACATGGGGTCTGAGACTTGGTGCTGCAGATTTCTGCTTGCCGTATAGATTTATCCCCAGAAAGTTTGTGGCAGAGCCAGAAACTGAGCCTGGCTCCTAGAGTCCCCTGCCAATGCCTCAACCATAAAACTGCTCTTCCCCTCATGGGCACTTGACTTTACAGAAACAATTTCTAATTTTAAAGGAATTAGCATAAATTGTCAGAGCTCTTAGGAGCAGGAGAGAGAGAGGGAGAGACCCTCATCTCACGGAAGCCAGTGAGTGTTTTATTTTTATGAATTATTGTTAACAATCCAGTACCCTTGAGGAGGGTGCTTACCTTGCTGCTTACATGCCCCTCCTGGAGAGGGGAAGTAACAATCCCTATTCTGTGAAGATCTATTTTGGCCTGAGGATGAGTGGGAGTATTAGTCATTGTATACCAGGCGATTATGTCCCTGAATAGGCACGTCTCACATGCAAGTAGAATGCACAGTGTATTGTGGGAATGGATCCCCATTAGCTAAGTATATGTTAGTCTGAATTAAGGCCCTAAGAAATCCATTCTAGTCTTGCAACATGTGAGTAACTCAGTTTCCCAATTCTTGCTCTCATTGCGTTCTACAGCAAATGTCCCATTTATTTCTATAGTGAGGATCAGGCCCAATATGCATGTGTGACTCCCATTGCCATTAACTGAGCAGCAGATAAGTCCTCTACATTTTCCTGGTTGAATACTTCTGATTTGTTTAACACACACTGGTGCCAGTGGGAGCTGCTGTACACAAGGGAGATTCACACTTGGGGAAGGGCAGGCAGTGTCAGCTGTGGTGCTCAGCCTTGGTGGCTTCACAAGGTAGAAGTTTAGATCCATGCTGGATCTGCTGGTGGAGGCTGTCAGCAGGATGGGTTGTGTTGGCATGTGGTGTGCACCCTGGCAGAGCACTGGCTACGGCCATTTTGCACAGACGAGGCCTCTTCAGCGGGGATGTATGACACTATAATGTAATCCAAAATATTCAGATAGCTCTTCAAAACCACTGCCTCATCAGGAGGTGGGGGAAAGGCCAGTGTCAAGAGCATTATGTCTGAGCACAGGGAGGCAAAATGCCACTGAGTCTGTTGGGGTCATTCTATGCAATGTGCCCTCTCCCCAGTCTAGTCTCATCAACCAGCTGGTGGAGGTGGTATTGCATGTTTTCATTCCTTTAATGCCTATTGATCTGTGGCCTGCTAGTAAGGTACATCACACATAACCTATTACATTCTGTAGACGCTCATGAATGGTTACTTTATATAGTAGTTTTGATAATAGCCTAATATATTCTCTAAAGCCTCTGGAGTTTGATTACATGTTAAAGCTTTCAAAGCCTTAACATTGGGGGAGAATCATCATAGAAAAATTGCCATGTTTAATTAATCTCATTAATTAATGAGGCTCACAATTTAGTATAACCCACTGAAGAATATGCCTACATTAATTATAGATTCCTAAGAAATTAAACCAATTGTTTTAATCGTTTACATTTTTTTTGTCCCCAAAATACATGCATGTTACTTTTCTAGGACCAGCTGGAAGTTGGGCATTTAATTTTCAATGTATCCTCTTCATTTGTTTCTTTAAATTAGTAAATACTGTATGTCTGGGTAGATCAGGGAAATAAAAACAAAAATTCAATAGCCCCCACAACAGTTTAATCAATCACAACGCCCAGAACAAAAGGCAGTCTGGCCATGGCCTCTTGCCCTGACACCTGTGGTTGGATCTGTGGAACAGATGGAGCTGAGCTGGCTATGCTGGTTTTATACCACCTGAAGATTCCCTATTGGGGCAGCTTAATGGCTAGTTTGCACTGCCTGAGTGGCACAAAAGATCTGGCCCAAACTATTTTCCATTTAGACACGTGATGCTTTTGCTAACACTCACTCGAGAGAGGAATTATGACTTTTCCAGAAAGATGGACTTACTTCACTGCTAAGGATCCCGTTGGTGACAGTTTTTAATATGATTTTGAATATATAAGAGGAAGAGGCTGTAAGTGGGGAACCTTGTATGACTGTTTCTTCTTCATTTTTTATGCTTTGTAGGGGGGTTGGCATAATATTCTGGTGGCCTCAAGAGCTGAATAAAGTTGAGATTCCCAAAGCCTCCTGCTTTAGACTCTCTGATTTGGCTTTTGTGGTTGAAGCTACTTGCTAAGGGACTTTATGCCACCCACCCATCGTTCTGAAAGTATCTTTGAAGCAGTCCAATAACCAAAGCACATACATTTGTAACCTCAGAGGGATGCCATCAGGACAATCTGACCTACTTTAAATGTGTCTAGTTGAGTGAGGAATGTCTTCAACACATTCTCTCTCTTTAAAATCAACTTTTTGTCAATGAGAACTTTAAAAAAAAAAAAACACTCTTTTTGGTGCTGATTTAAAAATGTGCCTAGAGAAATATGTATGTCTCCAAAGTACACACTAGGTTCTTTCCAAATACTGTGAGGGCAGCGGAACTTAGCATGTTTTCTTTTTTTGTTTTGACTGATCTTGGTGTGTTAAATTTTCACAGTAATGTTACCTACAAGTATAGTCATTATGAAATGGTGTAGCTGTGTCATTCCCAGGATATTAGAGACACAAGATGGGTGAGGTAGTATCTTATAGCCAGCCAGAACAGGAGGCAGTCTGGCCAGAGCCCCTTGCCCTTATAACCGGGGCTGGATCTGTGGAACAGACGGAGCTGAGCTGGCTATGCTGGTTTTATGCTACCTGATGATTCCCCATTAGGGCAGCTCAATAGCTAGTTTGCACTGCCTGAGTAGCACAAAAGATCTGGCCCCAAATATTTTCAGTTTAGACACGTGGTGACCTGAAGAAGAGCTCTGTGGAAGCTCGAAAGCTTGTCTCTCTCACATAGAGAAGAGATTACCTCACCCATTTTGTCTCTCAAACATGGTTATTGTTTATGAATCTGTGACTTTAGATCCTTGTTAGAGTTTAAAGCCAGAAGGGACCACCAGATGATCCAGTCTGACCTCCTGTATATCATGGGCCACCAACATCACCCAGCACCCATATGCTAAACCCATACATAGATCAGTACATCTATATATTTTTGTATTTACTATGTGCATCGTTCTGGTTTTCCCATCCAGAATGAGTTCCCTCACTATTTCTACGCTAGACTTCACTGACATTCATAGTTTTTAATGCTGAACAGCTTATGGTAAATTAACATTATTGTGCTGAAATGGCAATCCAGTCTTGACAAGAGTTATGGCAAGACTTTGCTATCTAGGCACAGTCTGGCACTGGGAATTCTGCAGAGTTCTACCACCCTAGGCAAAGCACAGAATTCATCCTCTTTGGTGCAAAGGGGAACAAACACCCTACTACACCTCTTGAAAGTGTGCAGTATACTCCCCTCTCATATGGATAACCCACTCTATTGGCCCGTGAGTAACGGGAGACAGATGGCTACCAGGGTGATAGTTATGGAGCAGTCCTCATAGCTCCTTGAGCAGAGGGATTGCAGCTCTACCTGACTTGTGTCCTGGCAGCACAATTTCAATAGGACCCTTCCTCCACAATGCATACCTGAGTATGGGCCAGCAGAATCTACCTGACGATGCACGGAAAATGCTATATGGTGGCTGACATTTAAACACTGGGCACTAACCACCCATGGCCATTGAATTTACCATGGTATTTCTGATATTTCCAATCTGAAATACAGGGAATACTGTTACTATTTCAGGAAAAGTAAATACAACAGTAGGTTCAATTTCCATGAATGGTGTCGTCTGGGCAACCATGTCATTTTAATTCTTTCTTGGCATCCTTTGTTCTGAGACTGAAAATGATGATGCTCTAAGAACTACAGAGGTGTAAACTGTGGCTGCTTGCTGTGGAACACAATCTAGACAACAACAGATTGGCCCTGGAGAACAGCCAAGTCTCTTAACCACAGCGTCACTCAGCGTCATCTGTGCAATAAATTGTCTTATTTGGTGCTCCATTGCATTTTCCCAGCTTGGCTGAAAAAGATGTTCTATTACAAATTAGCATACTTTGTTCTGATATTTCTTAATCAGTTCATCTCAGAACACGTTTTTATTTAAAAAAAAAAAGGATCATGACTAGCATTTCTAAGGTTGGGTCACTTTTAATGAAATTAACTGCATTTATTATGAAATATTAATAGCGAACTATTGTTCCTGATGTTTCACAATGGATCTGATCATAAACATATGCTCTTTTCTCTAGTTAGATGGAATAGCCAAACTAGCATATCAAACAAAAATATTGTTGGAAATCTGTGTGCTACTTTAGAGATGTGCCAGCTCCAAAATATCCAATTTTATGTCATCACTGTTGAGCCCTTCCTTTGTCTCTTACACAAAGTGAGTGACAGGGTTGGTGCTCAGTGACCCAGCTTTGAGAATGGCCCTGTTGGCGTATGCCAATGATGTCCTTCTCTTGTCCCAGGACCCAGAAGACCTGGTGTGGATGGAGGCCTGCCAACCCATCTATTTGGTAGCCTCCTCTGCCCAGATCAACTGGGTCAAGAGTTCTGGCCTGATAGTTGGGGATGGGTGACAGGTGGGCTCCCTCCCCCCTGCGCTCCACACCATCCAGTGGCGTGCAGGTTCGCTGCTATATCTGGGTTTGTACCTCTCGGCCACTGATCCCTCCCCTGGAAAAATGGACCGACTTGGAGGCCAAGGTGTCTGACCAGTTGCACAGGTGGACAGGGCTCATCTTGTGCCTTTCCCTTCAGGGAAGGGTGCTAGTCATTAACCAGCTGGTCCTGTCCATGCTCTGGCACTGGTTCAACACCCTGAGCCCATGCCCGGTTACTCTGGCCAACCTCCAGAGGAAGGCGGTTCTTCTGGCCAGGGAAGCACTTGGTCGCTGCAGTATCCTGAGCCTCCCTCTGGAAGAGTGAGAGCAGGGACTGGTATGCATTCACAGCTAGGTCCATTCTTTCCATCTTCTGGCCCTGCAGAGGCTCCTTTATAGTATTTGTAGTCTGGCTTGGGGCCAGTTAGGGAACATCTTCTTCCACCGCCTCTGAGAGCTCTGATATGATTGGCAGCTCTTTTGTCTGCATCCGAGAGGTCTCCCTCAAGATCTTTCTGAGCTGCCCATCTTTTCCCAGGACCTCCTCCTGACCTGGAAGCTGATTTCCATGGCCAGGCCTGTTGTGTCTGTTGAGGGTGTGAACCTCCTTGCTGAACCCCTGTTTCACAATCCACATCTTGTGGCACAGATAGTGGAGGGCCCTCTCAGGGCACCAAAAGTTGGTCTGGTGTCACCAAAGTTTGAGGCCTCATGGACTATGGTTGGTGGGACTGGGTGGACGCTGGTATGCTTGCTCAGTGAGTGAGGTTACCCACCCTGTGCCTCCCCAGACATGTGCTTCAGGAAGTAAAGGCTACCCTACCCCCAGCCTCTATATTTTTTTCTCAAGTGAGTCCTGCAGCCAGGGGTTCCCTGCCCATCTGTTTTCCCTGGCCCTCCTGAGCTTGATGTTGGGCCCTTGCTCTGTGAGACTCCCCAGCCACTTCACATCTCCCATATGAGCTGGCTCAGTAAGATCCAGACACTCCCCTTCTGAGCTGCATCCTGAGAACAGATCTACATGCTCGTGCTCAATTCTATCCCTTTCCTCACCCTTGTGTCCCACTCTGACATGATATGGCAGGAATTGTTGCCATCTCTGGAGGGCAAGGAACCCCAGTGGGCCAGCCTGTATTCCACATTGGTGCTCTGGCCTGCTGGGGATATAAGTTGGCATCTCCTTCATGTAGCTGTGAGCGTGGGCATGTTTTTGATGTGGTTTTTGGACTTCCCCAATATGTATTCTGCTTGTGATGAGAGAGAGAGAGAGAGACACACACACACATTGGCGCATGCATATTAACAGTGCGACAGGTTACAGCCCCCTTTCCACCTCTTCCAGAGCCTGTTGTTAAGGTTCTGGCTACACTTCTCCCTGCACCTATTTATGCACTCCCTGTCCACAGCCCCACAAAGTCATAGAACCTCCTCATTAACCACCTTCTGGCGTTGGCCAAGTTGGGCATCTGTAATCAAGTAGTAGTGGGTTGGATGGGGACTCTCAGCGACCAAGACTGTGGGGCTGAACTTTGCGCACTTGTCCAATCATGTCTTTAGGTGGAGTTCCTGTGGGTGGCATCCACTAGCTTTTTGGACTCTCTTGAGGAGCAGTGGATATTGTCCGGGCTTCTCTGCTCAGTATCCCCTTCTGGGTGCCTGGTTCTAAAGCGATGACCTTCACTCCAACGCCTCTTTTTCATTTGTTTTCCCACAGAATCAGCTGATCGCTGTGTTTTGTTTTGTTTTTTTCTGGTTCTTCCCCTCTAAAGAGTGGCTGGCCCTTTCAGTATGCTAGATGGGTCCCTGTAGAGGGTGCCAGCTTTGCTCTTATGTTACCCATGTTAGGATAATTTGATGGCTGTTTTGCAGTGCCTTAGCAGCACAAAGCAGCCAGACAAGGGCCAAGATACTGGCTCATTAATTTTACTAAATTTTTGCAATGTTTCCTTTACCAGCTGTGAAAGAACATAATATTTTGTACATCACAGCTTGCTTCATTTTCCCCAGCAACGTTTTAACCACTGCAAACAGCTTTTCCCACTGGGGATTTTGATAAATTAAAGATTTTTTTTTTCTTGAGAAAAGCTGAAATATTTGAAGGAGTCATCACACATTTTGCTTTTAACAAATCTGGCAAAGCTATTGTTTCCCCATCTGTATTGACAGTATTTATTTATTTATTTATTACAAATCTCTACAATGTAGTATAGCAACTTTAGGAAAGCTTTTGTTTTGAAAATATTCTAAAGTTTGTCTCTTTGTTCAAGTGTATACAACTGCTTCTTCTGGTAAGTGACTAGTATCAAGAAAAGGGTAGCCGAGTAAGGCTTATTGTCTGAGATCTGTGTCTGCTGGATGTCATTCACTTTAAGAAAACATCTTTAGAACAGTGTATTGTTTGTAAATACAGTCAGCTCTGTCCTAGAGAGACTAATCAAGTTGTGTCTCTTTAAAACATTCAGTGGTGTCTAGAATCTATTAGAGAAGTTAGGTTGTCTACAAGTCATTGTGTACATGGGATTAAAATTCACCTTACTCTTTGTCTAGTAAGAAATGCAGAAAGTAGGTGGCACAACGTTAATTATTGCTGACATTACTGCTCACATAATTGCTGTTGACTTCCTGAGTAGATACTTCAGCAATAGGCCTGGTACCATACATATGAATAATAAAACATGGACATGTTTCCGCATTCATTTGAGATTATTTTGCAGTAATGTTGGCAGAAAGTTATTCTCATGAATATTCATATGAATGTGTTCATGCAAAGAATTGTACCAAAAGATTTGACGTGTCTTTGATTTCTTTCCCCCTGTTTACAAAATTTATTATGGAGTTAAGGAGCAGAAAATAATACCACAATTTTCAAAAATGCCTATGTGATTTTGTAGGCATCTAAGTCACCTTGGAAAAGATACTTTAGCTCCTAAGTCACTCAGGCACTTTTGAAAATTTTACCCCATGTTACTTAAAGGTTAATCACATACCCTGAATAAATATTATGAATAGCTAATAGAGTGAATAGCTTCGACAACCAATAGTATAAAACGGCACATAGCATTCATCACACAACTCTGAATAGCAAACTGATGTGCAAAACTCAAGGTCTGTTCATGAGTAATAGTTTTCTCCAGTCTCTAAAACCATGCGACAAATTGGAACAAGTTACTGTGCATGTGGGGACAGTAAACTTCTGTAGTTTTTCCCTCTCTACTGAGAAGCTCACTTAGACTGTTGGGGTAGTTGATATAGGGACTGCATCCGAATAGCATGTCTTATCTACATACTGTCAAAGGGAGAAGTGGGTGGTGGGAGATAGGTGGCTATGTCCAAACAAAGGGCTTTTGCATGTATACCTTGTACACAGATATCAGGAGATCTTCTGTAGGCAATCAAGGGTTTTGTGGTCTTTAAGAGA
This sequence comes from Terrapene triunguis, assembly GCF_002925995.2. Lineage (NCBI taxonomy): Eukaryota > Metazoa > Chordata > Testudines > Emydidae > Terrapene > Terrapene triunguis. The sequence goes on from NW_020664384.1 coordinate 1,074,822, forward strand.
CTGAATCTCCTATATTATCTGTTGGGAGAGCACACTGCTGAATGGAAGAATTCTAAGGAAATTCCATGAGTTGCAAATCACTCAGTTTCCATTCTTCTGCGTAGAAAGAACCCATGCAAGAGAGCATGTTCCAGCAACAGTATTGACCATGGTGCTATGTCAGCCTCAAAAATTACTGGCTTGCTGGAAGAAACAAGTGATCTGGGATCCTTTTATTTGGGGAGTTCAGTGCTCAAAGCAAAGCACCCCCACATAGTGACATTTCATCAAACAAATGCCATCTATTCTCCCACTCCTTAAATCCCCTTCTTTTCTATTTGATGTTCTGATGGAATGTATTCCTTTTAAGAATGTTCTCTATACTTGCAAGGAAATTCAGATTCATCCATATGAGCTGACAATAGGAACTAAAACCCTGAATTTGTCCCAGTCTGCTTCTTTCTTAAGGTTTTTTATTGGAACAGGGAGAAAGAGAGAACAAATTGAAATCTTCCCATATCCCAAACCCAAGTTCGGTCTGAGCTTAGCATCAGGCTAGCGTACATGATAGATGTTATAAAACCCAGGGAAAGACTGAGTAGAAGACGGTAATCTGTTTTAGGATGACAGATGGAACACCATAACTAAAACTGAAAACAGTAAGAGAGGAAACAAAAACTAGATCTTGTAAAAATACTGCCATTATTTGTATCATTAAGGAAAGTATAGAGTGTTGTCCTTTTTTTTTCTTGGTCTGAAATGATCATATTGGCATATTTTATGCCACATGTGGGATTGTCCATATGTATTTCTTCTATTTAGCAAATTCTTAACAGAACATCATTACTGTTGAAAAACAATCCCAAAATAGAGCATGCTAAGCATGATTGTCATCCAAGTATTACAGGTAAATCTTTTATTTGCCTATGGTGGAAAAAACAACATAGCACTGTCTTTCTAATGAAAATGGAAAATTAGAATATATTCATGAAAATTCTACTGGGAATAAATCACAGGAAAAATGTTTTCCTTGGGTAAGGTTTTATTTCCCGGATCATGAGCTTCTGAAGGACATGTGTATTTATGACAAAGCTTCTAATATGATAGGTAAAATGTTATATGAAAGACTGTAAACTCCAAGGGGAAAATAATAAATCATGTAACCACAGGAAAGTGCTTCATTGACATATCTACAGAAGCTTTATCAGATTGCAGTTTAAATGCAAATGAATTTTAAAGGTGACCCACCAAGTAATTGCTCCAAAATATTCTTTAGTAACTAAATAACATAACATAGTTGATACCTGAAAAGATGAAATCAAGTGTTAAGTATCTGAATGTAGCCTAGTACCTAGAAAAAGGAATAGGACAGGTTGGGACTAAAGGAAGCTGAGAGCAAAAAAAAAAAAAGAAAAAGTCACACTAGTGAATCTCCGAGTCCATTCGTATTTTGTAAAATGTTCAGCAGTTACTAATTTCTTATGTAATGAGCAATGGTAACCACCTTTTCCATGCTGCAATAAGTGTGATGACTCCACATTGAGTTAAACTCAGCAGTTTTTTCTGACTCAACCAGTGGGACGCTAACTGTTGGTGCACTCTATACAGCTGCAACCTACACATCCTGAGGGTCCTAATTTGTGTGGCAACTACGATAATGTGTGAGATGGACACACTGAGTCCAGTCACTAAGGGGCTTTGTATAATGGGGAAATCTAGTCTGCCTGGTCACCAGTAGTCAGAAAATATCTATTCCATAGTTTGAGCAGTGAACTTCAAGCAGAGCTTCAGCCAAACTAATCACCAATAGACACAGACAGTTCCTTTCTACTGATTTCGTGTAGACCTATTCCTCCAGCAGCCAGTAGAGCCAAAACAAAACTTTCTAGGTATGCATGTGTAGCCAGAGGAAAAGGGCATATAGTGTACGTGATGTTGGAAACAGATGACTTGCCAGTATACAAACGCAAGTCTCAGAACACAGAACTACAGAGTATTAAAGAAGAGAGAATGGCTGGAAATTGGGACTATGCAATAAAGTAGGTTAATATATTGTCACAGGAAGCCTGGATCTATATAGAAGTGTTGGACCAGGTTGGCCAAATCTCACTTGAAATCAGCTGAACGTGAGTTTCACTCATCTCTCATTCTGAGGTGCGCTTGCTCAAGTATCAATATCAACTAGAAGTCAAATAATGGCTGTGATTTTCAAAGGAGACTAAGGGAATATAAGTGGGATTTGAATGCTTAACTTGACCAGACTCCTTTCAGAATCCCAGCCCAGTACCTTCTTGTGCACACACGCTGTATGTTATTTTATTTTCACTAGTTCTTTCTGTTTATATCTGCGATGTATTAACAGTACCATTTATCACCACAGTATGGAGAATTCCTAGTTTTCCTAGTTAAAAAAACAAGTATTTTAACATTTTTTCTCCTCTGTAACTAAATTTATAAAACTTCATCAGGCAAAGGTCTATAGTCTTCCTGAACATTTTAAAATGACCTTTCACTTCTCAAGTGCTGGACTCACTGCTATAACGTGAATATAAAGAGATGCATTCTGCTCCACACTAACTTCATTATGTCTTCACTTGCACAAGTGTAAATCAGTACAATTAAATTAGAGTGAAACGAGCATCAGTGATAGCAGAATGAGAGGCATTGACTTTAAAGGGGTGACTTTGGCTGTATCCCATAATACTCAGAAACCTATTTTCAAGGATGCTGATTGATGATTCATAAATTAGCAGATTTTTAAGGCCAGAAGGGACCATTATGATTATCTAGTCTGACTTCCTGCATAACATAGCCCAGGGAACCCCACCCACTAACTTCTGCATCAAGCCCATCAGTTTTGCTTAAGCTACATCATATCTTTTAAGAAAGGCATCCAGTCTTGATTTCAAGACTGCAAGTGACTGAGAATCTACCACAACACTTAGTCATTCTGATGGTTAATTAATTACTCTCATTGTTAATAATGTGCACCTTATTTCTAGTCTGAATTTGTCTAGCTTCAGCTTCCAACCACTGGGAAGCCGCGATGAAGTCAGCGGTTGAACGATATGATTGCTTTTGTTTTTAAAAAAAAAAATAATGTATGAGCTTTGAATTTCAAGTCCCTGTAAGAAAAGGGAGGAGATAACAATGTAGTTCCTGGCTGATGCAAAGGTTGTCTGCTGTACCAAATAGTGGTAGCATGCAACTTATTTTGTTACTCTACAGTGATACAAGACTTAATGACTAAAAGTAACAAAATACAGGGAGAGATTTATATCTGCAATTTTTAAGGGATGAATTGCATTACTGAATGGAGTAACAAGAAAAACTTTATTTGTGCCGGGGTTTCTATAATATCTCTAGCACCATTTTCTTTTTTAGTTAATTCAGCACACCTGAATCTCTGTATGTTATCTTTAATAGAATTGTGTTCATAGTAATGTGTTTGTCAGACCATATGATTGGAAATCTCAGGGCCCTCTAGTATTTTTTGGCGTAGTGAAAATATTACTGTGGAAAGTCTTTTGTTTCCTTTGCCGCTCATTCTAATCAGCAGACTGACCATTTACTGTCAGAATAGCATTTAAAAATATAAAGATTGCTTGCTTGTCAAACTAGTCTCCTGGCCATTTTTGGTTTGGTAATTCCAACCCTATATATGGCACTGGATTTTGTAACAAGCCAATTAATGACAAGGTGCATTATTAGAAAGACAGTTGGGGAGAAAAAGATACTCAAGTTTTATCTTAAAATGCTGACTAAATTCTGATTTAATTTTCTGCTTAAAGCATTCTGATTTCAGGGCACTAAAAATAAACTAATCTAGAACACACACACCCCTGGATACTGAAGAAATGCAAAATAGCCTTAGAAGGAAATCTTTTTTGGTACTTTCCCATTGGAACCTTGGCTTCAGAGGGTTTTGATTAACCCTAAACAAGACTTTTTGGTTTTCTGACTGTCCTAATTTTCATAGTATCATATTGGAGCTAAATATGAAGCAGCAAAACAGTTTTCTTTTCTTTTGAGAGGCTCAAATTGTTTCAGAATAATTTAACAAAAAACCTTCTGGGCAATTAATATAAGGTATGCCTCTTTCCAGTGGTAATATTAGGTATGATCCAACTATAAGACTGGAAGATAAAAATTTGAGTAGTTTTCCCAGTGAAAATGCCTTTTAAATGTCATGAACGGCTTATGATTTTTCTGCTTCGTATACTGCTTCTCTCCCTCTGTTACATTGCCACAACTGCAGTCAGCAGAGACACTTGGACTAGGACATCCTTAATTTAAAACAGGGTTTTGCCAAGAAAGTGACCTCTGGTCTGGAACAAACTCCCATTAATCCAAAATAGCCCAATTCTATAAATCTTCAGGGCATTCTTCAAATTGTATCTATTTGTGTGGGCCACTTTGGAGGGTAAGTTTTCTGTTCACGGGCTATTTAATTGTTTTTGTAATTTATGGCAGGGTCATCTAGAGCCTTGATTCGATCCCTTCATTCTGCTTTTGTATAACTCTAGAGAAAATAAATACATTTTAAAAGACCACACAGGCCTATTCTAATCCTGTAAACCGTATTAGGCGCTTTGCAAATTCAAAGGAAGTATAGGCAATAGAAATTGTTATTATTATGGGTAAATTTAGCTTAGATTCCTTTTCACCTATTAGAAATCATTCTCTCCATTTGGCCTCAATAAACAGAGCCCAAAAAAGCAAATCTCTTGAAATAAATTAAAAGAAGTGATGAGGATTAGAAACCCACCTAGACAGTCATGTCATCCCAGTTAACTAATTACACTTTTAAATTAGCATAACCACAGTTTAAAAGGCCGCCAACAGATTTACATTTACTCAAACTGGAACTTGTGATGGACCTCTCTTGAAATAATTAGCAGCTTTGTTTTTGAATTCGGATTGGTAGCTCTCTCTGACTGAGACATTTTTCACTATAAACTAGTCTCGTGACAGACAGGATTCACAAACTATTGTGTCTCAGCCAAATGTACGGGGGGGAGGGGGAGGGGAGGAGAGGGAGGAAGAGAGAGAGACCTGGGGCTGCAGTTCTAGACAATTAGGTTTGGGATTAGGTTTCTGTGGGTATTTCTACACTGCAATTGAAAGTGTGCTTGCAGCTCAGAGAGACAGACCTATGCTAGCTTTAATCTAGCTAGCACAGCTTCAAAATAGCAGGGAAGCTATGATGGAATAGGCTTCAACACAGGCTGTACAAGCCCACCGGAACCATGGTAGGTACTTGGATTCCTAGTCTGGACCAAGGTCTTTGCCAATGCAGCTTCACTGTTATTTTTTGACATATCCAATATTAGATCGCAGGCGAATGGAGAGAGTCTCCTATAGCTACTATTGTACAATTAAAGAAAGTAGACAAACTATCTGCTTACACTGTGTGCTGCCACAGGGAGTCCATCCTTGATTACGGAGATCTGAGGCAAACTTTTCTAGGGCCTGATCCAAAGCCATTTGAAAATCATGGGAACCTCTCTGTTGATGTCATTGGATCAGGCCCATGAGTAGCCATGCTTCCAGAGAGCATAGTAAGTTCACCTTTTCAGGAAATGCTAGTAAGAGATGAGTGAGAGCCGTGTTAACATAGATTGCTTCTTCAAGGCTTCAGTCTCTGAATAAATTGAATGAAGGCCTAAATCACCAGCTGATTGTCTTTTGGTGGAATCCGGATGAAGGAGAAGTGGTAATGATATCTATATCATCCAGTGGGGTCCTACAGTACTGTACAATTTGACTATTAATGTGGGAATTAAAAACATGACAACTGTTTAAAAGCAACACAGTAAAACTGCTTCATATCCGAAGTCAAGAAGGTATCTAGCTGAAAGTGCAAGGGAAAGTATCTTATCTGTAGGTACTAAATACCCTAACTAAAATTTAACCAAAATAGCAGGGTTAATTTAAGACTGCAAAATTCTGTATCTTCCATTTTTGTGTGCAGTTTTGTTGCAGCCATGTTGGTCCCAGGATATTTGAGAGACAAGGTGGGTGAGCTAATATCTTTATAAAGTGATGTGTGTGGTTTAACTTTATTTTAGATTTAACAGATCACTTTTCCAAGGATCCAAATGTTGTATGTAATAGACAACATTGTACAATGAAATTACTTTAAAGAGTAACTAGAAAAATGAGTTTGAAGCTTTCTTTGGATATAAATACGCAGGACTTCAGATATTTTTATCATGTCACTTTTTTACAGTTATACTGGTCTATTTAGTGTCTAACATTTTATTTTGATTTTTTCCCAAAGTCTGCACATGTGTCATTTTGTGTCTCTGAAACAACAATTTCTGCTATATGGTAGGTCCATAGAATCCTTGAGGAAACTTTGTAACAAAATTGCACTGATGCTTTTGAAGTCTCTTGGATTTGAATGGTCCTAAATAGAACCACCTAACAAGTTTATGCTTAAGTTTTCTTCTGTTTGTGAGGAAACATAGCGATAATGTACAAATGACTGCAACTTGACTGACGGCTTTCCAAATGGTTTTAGACTTCACTCATTCATTCAAGATTTTAGACTCTTAAGAACATAAGAATGGCCATACTGGGTCACACCAATGATCCATCTATCCCAGTGGCCAGTGTCAGATGCTTCAAAGAACTAAACAGAACAGAGTACTTTATCGAGTGACCCATCCCCTGTTGTCCAGTCCCAGCTTCTGGCAGTGGCTTAGGGACACCCAGGGCATAATAGCCATTCATGGACCTGTCTTGCATGAACTTATCTAATGCTTTTTTGGACCCAGTTATACTTTTGGCCTTCACAGCATCCTCTGGCAATGAGTTCCACAGGTTGACTGTGCATTTGTGTGAAGAAGTACTTTCTGATGTTTGTTTTAAATCTGTTGCCTATTAATTTCATTGGGTGACCCTTGGTTCTTGTGTTTATTTGAAGGGGTATATAACAATTCCCTATTCATTCTCCCCACAGCACTCATGATTTTATAGACTTCTATCACTTCCCCCTTACTCATCTCTTTAATCTCTCCTCCTATGGAAGCTATTCCATACCTCTAATCACTTTTGATACCCATTTCTGTACTTTTTATTATTCTAATATCTAGTTTTTGAGACAGGGTGACCAGAATTGCATATGGTATTCAGGCTTTGGGCCTACCATGGATTTATATAGTGGCACGATGATATACCCAGAAAGTTGATGTACATTTAAATATATGTGGTGAGAAGTATGTTGTTAAATCCTTAGAGTGATTTCATACTCATTTCCCCTTTTATCCATCCTCCAGTCAAATATTTTTCAGCAAGTCTCAGCTTTTACAACAGACTGAAAGTATCATCTAGATTTGGAAAAAAATTATACAAATAAGCCATTGATGGTCAAACCTCAAAAGATCTGGATGTTTAATGAAAGCTTTTTTTTGTATTCCCTTTTTATAATATGGAATAGCTGTTCCTATCTTTTCTTTTCTTCCACCTTCATGCTATTTCATAAACTCCTTCTTTTTTCTGTTCTCTCCTTCCTTTCTCTACATCATTCTCTCCCTTTTATTACTTTCCTCTCTTGTTTTCCACTCCTAATCTCTCAGAACTCTCCATGCCTCTTGTACAGTCTTACTTTTAATCTCCCCACACACAAAATCAAACTTGCACAAACTACAGCCTTCTGTCCCGCTGCCCCCTAAAAAATCACCCACATACTGCCTTGCCCCATGTCAGAGCTCATAAACATACATGCAGGGTTCCTGAGAAAAGCTCCTCCACAATAAAGTTCATCTATGCACACACATAAATACCTACCAACCCACATATACAGCTTTTCTTCCATTCGTATCCTTAAACACATGGCCTCAGGTTCCCTTCCCTGTTCACAAAGAGATGCAGACTCCTTTCCCTAATTATCAACTCATATGCACAGCTTCCCCCTATATTTCTGTCTCATACTCAGTTAGCTTTTCGACTCTGTCATGTATGAGATTTATTCCTGCCCCCAATTCTTGTGCACTGCCTGTGTGTGTGTGCCTCATGCAACCTCAGTCTAGAGGTTCTGATCCCTGTCTTGCTTCTCCTCCTGCCCAGGAAGATGGGTGGCAGACTGTTTCAGCACTTGGTGGGGAGGGTCACTAGGGAAGGTTAGTAGCATGTAAGGGAGTTTTAGAAGGAGGAAGGAGCATTTTTATTTTTGCTTCCTGTTCAATTTGAGCAACAGATCTGTGTGGAAGAAAAGTTGGGTGTGGCAGATTCCCTTCCAACTGCTGTGCATCTGACATAGTGTCTTAAGGACTTCTCCTTCCATCTATATGTAGAACAGTGACCACGGCTTGTTGCATTCCGTGTGTGGAGATTTTGTGCTTGCTAATCGGTATAAACCTGTATCCATAAACCAATCCCCTCTGCCCCATTCCTAAGAAACTCCCTCTACACAAATCTATTAGAGCCAACATAAATATTCCCATTGTTTTGCCTTCACTATTCCACACAGACCAACCAAGGGGCAAAAAGTGTGAAGATTTTTCCCACTTGGAATATGACTTCAAGGAAATAATAAAAGGAAAGAGATTAGCATTTTGTTAATCTCAGTTCTTGTAGGCTCTGTTGAAGTCAATGGGAGTTTTGCTCCAAGTTCATAGCCTTTGACAACGGACTAACATGTGGAAGACAGTGTGGGGCTGTTGTTTCCTGCATTTACCTTGCCTTGTACATTGCCCCAATAGACAGTGAGAGTGAAGCTCCTCAATACAGGGACTGTGGTCGGTTAACTTAACAGGGTTGGGAAGATCTGGTGCCACTTCATGTGGTGCTAGACTGCATGTCATAACTTTCATTGGGAGCACTGGTGGAGAATTGACTTTCCTACTACATGAAGTAAAAGGGTGATATAGTGGGGTTCCCTACTTCAATGATGCATCAGGTTATTAAGCAATGAACAGCTATCCAGCACATGAATGTATTCCACTTAGGCCTAGAATGACAGCATCTTCAATTTTACACCAGAAGAATGACTCTGTGTGACATCCTGGATCTCTCAATGGTGTTACAAAGCTGGCCAATTCTGGTATTAGCCAGGTGATACTGGTGATCCAGTAGTATGAGCTATGTTGAAGGGTAAACCATAAACTACAAAACTGTGTGAACCAGAGTGTTGCAACCTGGCTAAATATGTGGCCCCTACATTCAGAAATACCATGGTTGTTTTCCTGCCTGAGGGAAGGATGCAACCATAGGGCCAAATTTAGAGATAAATTGGAGTAAATCTAGAAGGAGTCTTAAATTGTTTCAACTTTAGTCTGTCTTTAGCCCCCTTATCACAAATACATCCCCTTAAACTCCTTCTAGACTCCCTTAGACTGACTCACTTAGACTCATCCACTTACCAACATATAACTGACAACCCACCACCACCATTTACATACCTCTGAATGTGGCCCACTTAATCTAAAGGAGTTAATGTTGATTTGACTCACATGTCAAAGCGCTAGAAGAGAAGAATGTAGCAAGAAAAGCAACTTCCTTCTGCTTGCATCATCCAGCTCATTGGTGTGTTAATTACACTGATTTGGATTTCCTTATACAGGGGTAGAATGGGTATAAGTAGATCTAAGGGAGTCTCAGTCTAACCAAATCTATAACAAGGTTCTATTAGCATAAGGAAGTCTATCTTACACATCTCTTCTGAATTTGGCTCATAAACTAAGTATTCAAGCATGAGAACTTAAAATTTGCTTTACATAAATATTTGACTAAGTAAAACATGGTAATCAAATATTAGTTGGAAGAAGACACAAAAGACACAGGACTGGAGGACTGGTAAAGGACAAATATAGTACCTATCCATGAAAAGGGAAATAAGACCCACCCAAGGAATTCTAAACCAGTCACCTTCACTTTGGTACCCGGAAAGATAAGGGAGCAAATAATCAAACAATCAGTTTTTAAGTATCTAAAAGATAAGGTGATAAGGAACAGTCAACATGAATTTGTCAAGAACCAATCATGTCAAACCAACTTAATATCCTTCTTTGAAGGGTAACAAGCCTTGAGAATAGGTTGGAAGCATAGATGTGATAGATCTTGACTTTAGTAAGGCTTTTGATATTCTGTCACATGACCACATAAACAAACTTGGAAAATATAGCATAGACAAACTTACTATAAGATGGGGGCACAACTGGTTGAAATACCATACTCAGAGAGTAGTGATCAATGGTTAACAGTCAAGCTGCAAAGTCATATGGAGTGGAGTCCCACAGGGATCTGTTCTGGATCTGGTTATATTCAATATCTTCATAAATGTTTTGGATAATGGCATGGGAAGTGCATTTAAAGACTGCGGATGATACAAAGCTGAGTGGACAAGCACTTTAGAGGACCAGATTAAAATTCAAAATGACCTTGACAAACTGGAGAAATAGCCTGAAATAAATAGGATGAAATTCAATAAGGACAAATGCAAAGTACTACACTTAGAAAGGAATAGTCAGTTGCACAAAGGCAAAATGGGAAATGACTGCCTAGGAAGGAGTACTGCTGAAAAGGATCTGGGGCTTATAGTGGATCAGAAACTAAATATGATTCAAAAGTGTAATACTGTTGCAATGTAATACTGGTTTAGATAATACTTGGTCCCACCTCAGTGCAGGGGACTGGATTAGATGATCCAACAAGGTCCCTTCCACTCCTACATTTCTATGATTTCTATGAACATGGTTGGAGAGCATTCATTTTTATTTCTGGATAGATACATATTTTTTTCAATAGTCACCCAGCTTTAATTATAAGTAAAAGTTGGAAAATGCTGAAGATTGCTAAAGACGGAATACAATAAGTGTTAACTAAGCTGATACTAGACCCCAGGGCTTTTGGATAAGAAAAGAGACAAGGTAAAATAAGAATGGAAACAAAACATTAAGTTCTAAAGATGGTGAGCTAACTGTAAAAAGCATCAGCAATCAGAGCAACAGGAAAATCTGAATTTATTCAGTGAAAAGCCAAATTTCTGCAAGCTATAATGAAAGAAGGGGGAAAATTTTCCGCTCAAAATCCAAAAAAAAAAAAAAAAAAAAAAAACACCCACACAAATAAATAAAATAAAATTGGAGAGGCCTAGGCCTTGTAGACCTGAACTTGGGGGAAATGTCTTGGAAACCTCCTCTCCCTGATCATATTAAACAGGTTCTACCACTCCTTGTCTGATTTGTATATCTCTTGCTCTACGGTTGTTTACAGGAGTCTTGTGCTGAAGTTTTACAGTCTTAGGTACAAATATATTGTCAAAAGAAAGTACATTTAATTTTGGTAAAACAGATGCCTGATAGCCTCAAAGTCAGGCAGTGTTTCTGATTTATATTTGTATAATAGTTTTGTAATATAAATAAACAACAGCATTTATAAGCAGCAATATTGGGCAGGAAGCTGACCTTTGTAAAGGATCTGACATGTGGATGCAGCATTGTCTGAGGAAAGTATTTAATCATATATCGTCATCTGTTTATCTGCCAAGACCACAAACTAGCTACTTCTTAGTCTATTGTTTTAGAAACATATTAAAACCACAGCTTGTAGAATATGGCCTTCACGTAATTATCTGTCAATTAATGTCTTGCGACAGAATACCTCTACATCCATGAGAGATTCTCCCAGTCAGCTAAATCAACTGCACAGAAAATCTGTAAATTTCTTTCTCTAGTATACTTCATAAAAATGAAAGCTGTGACTTGCTCACTATGGCAATGGATCAATGGAAAAATGCAATCTGTTAATTGCAGAGTTGGCGGAGAACCTCTGCAGCAATGATTTTTGATGGCAAACCCAAAAGTTCAAGTGTACTTGTGAAAAATTAGCCAATGGTTGCCTTAGGGTTAGAATGTCTTGTTAGGACATAACCCAAATCAAAAGGTGGCAAGTTTCTGTGCATCCAAAGAGTATTCTGTGGAAAGAATACTCAGTGAGCTGCTATTTCCTCCCTTTTCTCCCATGAGGGAAGTAGTATATCGCTGATCTATCCCCTGTGCTCCATCAGCTATGTCCACCAATGCATTGAGGACACAGAGCCAAGGCTCCACCCATTGCAGAAGCTGGGAATGGGGGACAGGGAATGGATCACTTGATGATTAACTGTTCTGTTCATTCCCTCTGGGGCACCTGGCATTGGCCACTGTCGGAAGACAGGATACTGGGCTAGATCGACCTTTAGTCTGACCCAGTTTGGCCATTCTTATGTTCATTCTCTGCTTCTGCCTGTTCGCTTGTCCCAGAAAAGAATATCCACAACACTCTTTTCTTCTGTGTGGCCAGAATCAAGGTCTGTGTAGCTCACACATAGTGTGAGATGCAGTATTTCGGTCTGGATGGTCATGGAGCCCAAGATAAAATCAATCCTTTAGTGGAGTGCAGCACAAAAGCAAATGTGGTGCAGGCTAAACTGCGGCTAACATTGCTGCAACCTTGTGACTGCCGTCTTCTGAGCACAAGCCTTGTTTTGGATCTGGTGAAACCTCTTCATGCCAAAAAGAAGGTTAGTGGAATACATGCAATAAAATGAGTAAACTATATGATGTGATACCGTGAATTGGTAATCATTTAAAATATAATCATTACAATAGCCCTTTAAAAGAATAAGTTTGTCAAAATATCTGTAGATATAATTTGTTTGGAAATGGGGAAATTACTCTAATAGGAGAATATATTATATGAACCCAAGCAGGAACAAGCTTTTTGAATATTAATGAACTGGTTTCTACTGGGAGACATTACACTTGTATATATCTGTCAAGGTGCTGCCAAATGAAATTCAAGGATTGCTTCTCAACTTCAGTGAAAGCAAGGGCTTTCTATTCATTGGCATCATCTGCAAGATTCTCTTTTTGATCATCTTCCAACCAAGTCCCCACTCTTGTAATCTGATCTGTGTGGGCAGACTCCTGCACTTGTATGGTGCCCCATTTATTTCAGCAGGACTCTCTCAAGGTACAGGTATTTGGCTCTGCAGAGCAGCTAGCAGAATCAGGGCCCAAGATCAGAAGTAATAGGAATACCTGTAAAATGCTACGTATGGTGTTCGGGTTCTTTGTGTGATTTCCCACCTCCACCCTCAGTATTTTGCATGCTGTCATATTTCTAGACTTACTTTTTTATAAAACAGAATATTAAATGTCTTCTTCATTTCTCAACCAAAGGAAATATTAATGATATATAAAAGATTCTACATTTTTGTTCATTCAAATTTTCTTTATATGAGCAGTTTGCATGCAAAGGCTACCATTAGACTCTGGTAAATCAGAAACTTTGGATGCAGAGCCAAGCTAAACTTGGCACTGTAAGCCCAAACAAAAACTGAGCCACTAGAGCTGACTGTACATATATGAAAATGAAAATAAGTGATATCCATGTATAAGGTCACTTCAGCCTTCAGGAAATAATGCCAGAATATACTTTCCGGTCGGACTGTTCTTAATTTCTGCATATATTCGTGATAGTCTGGAGTGAGGGCAATTTAGAAGGGTATCAAACATTACTTTGGAAAAACGGAATGAGTAAGCTGCCTTATTGTGTTATGGTATCAAGGTACTATTGGTATTCATTGGGACGTCCACATTATGCATGAGTGTATTATGCAAAGCATTGTAAATAAGGGCCAGTGTAACTTCAGACGAAAACATCCAGATATGCTATCCACCATATATATCATACAGATTCCATGTCACTTCTTTAAGCTTCTTAAAGCGTTTATTGATGCAATCTATGGTATTCTTTTGCCTTTAATACCATATGCCCTGTGTGTTATGAGACCAGTCATAAACACCTCAAAAGGAGAGAGAAGTGATAATATATAGTAGTAGAAGTATCTAAAAATTACGTAAGCCAACTGTGTTCTATAAATAATGTCATATTTTAATATCTGATGTTTTGTGGTCTGCCGGGTCTGGAAAAAAACTTGTGTATTGATACCCACTGACTCCATGACAAAACTGCAGTGAACTTTAGTGGGAGATGGACTGGTCCCAAATGTCTTATATCCTATAGATTGAGGGGTGGACTTCTGGCTTTCTAATGGTGTATGGCTTCTGATTCTATCTCTGAAGGATGGGGGTTGCCTTTTGAGATACTAGACTTTAAATCAGAATATTGCCTTTCCTCAGTCTTGTGCCAACATAATTCTATCAGCATTTTTTGGAGTGGAGGAAAGATTTTTTTTTTTCAAGCCTTTTTTTTTTAAATGGCAGCTGTATGAAGATGGAGGATGTAATTTAAAGAGCTGAGTGTATGAGAGGAGGCCAGAATAGATGATAAATGCAATTTATCATGTGGGCAGCAACACTCTGTTTGTAACGTGTGTGACATTTTATATACGCATATTATAAATTAAATGATTTAAAAAGTGAGTTATATCCTCAGCCGGTATAAATCTACCTAGCTGCATTGGCTTCAATGGAGCTGTGCTGATTCACACCAGCTGAGGTTCTGGCCTAATGTGTGGAAGCCCAAAGAATTAGATATTCAAATAACAAAAACTAGGTTTAGTGACAGTTAAGGTTAAAGTCAGGACTACTCAAATTCTTGTAAGCATGAATATAACCAGCAAAGGGGAAAGTTGTCTTCAGCATTCTTTGCCAGCTTCACATTGTGCCACAAAAGGGTTTTAGACATTCAAATCCTCCATAAGGCACTCGCTTCTATCTCCAGTATGTATTGAAAAGCAGCACATTTCCAAATTTCATCCAACTTGCTCTGTCATATGCTCCCACTATTCTGTCAAGAGGTCCCTGTCTTCCTTGAGGGCAGCTTGGCTTTACTCCCATTTGGGAAAAATGAGAATCACTGGCCTTTTTGGAAAAAAAAAACTTTAAATGTGGGCACCTGTGGCCTCAATTTCACTGAGAACAATAGGACAATGGCTCCAATTTTGAAAGAACCATTCTTCATGGAACTTGAGTGTAGAAGACCATTATTCATCAGTCTCTTGTGAAGAGACTTTCAATTATGAAGAATAATGGCAACATATGACTTAATCCTGGGGGGCGGGGGAAATCTTCAAATATAGCCAAAATTTCAGTGAGTTTTATTATATGGAAAATTTGAAGAGTGTGTATTACTCTGCTGATAATTCAAGATTTTTTTTAAAAAGATCTGATACAGTTTGCTAAACTTCTGAAGAACCTATTTAAAATTAACTTTAACTCAAAAACTAATCAGTTAACTTGTGACTACTCAGAAAATACATTCTGCACTCAAAACATAGTTGCTTTAATTTTGATGGGGATACACTGTAATCTTCATATGTAACACAATGTTTGTATCCTTGATGTATGTACAAAACACAACTAACTCTTAACAATGGAACCATGACCATCACTTCTGTTCTATTTATGAACTGTATTAATAGGATGCTTTGAAAAATCTCACAAAGCAAAGATTGTATAATCCATTTTAGACAACCATAATTCCTTATATGTACATTTCATAAGAAACAAGAGGAGAACTGTCGTGTGATTCATTTCCTAAATATAGAGTGATTCATTTCTTATCTGGCTCATGTAGGAACACATAGGACTTACGATATTGACTTTAATGGGAGAAGTTCAAGACCATAAATTTTGAATTTAATAAAAAATGCATGGTTTTACTAAAGTTACAGGAAATAAATCAACACATGCTTAGGAAGCTCACACTTATACATACGTTAGCAATCATGAAGTCTTTTCTCTAGATCTTAAATAAATTGGACTTGCTAACCGCATACTTGTGTGTATATAAATAGGGAATAAT
Source organism: Terrapene triunguis (assembly GCF_002925995.2). Classification (NCBI taxonomy): domain Eukaryota; kingdom Metazoa; phylum Chordata; order Testudines; family Emydidae; genus Terrapene; species Terrapene triunguis. The sequence goes on from NW_020664384.1 coordinate 1,090,560, forward strand.
ATTGTTTCAATTGTTACATGTGATTTGTATAATAATAACATGAATACTATTCCATATTAATGTAACAAAATTTCCTAACAAGGAGAGCTTAGCAAATCTGGTTTTAGTTTGTTTCAGACTGCATTTGTGAAAAAACCCAGCCTGCCAGCTAGCACTAATTCACACATATTATATGGCTATAGATGTCTTATGCTGTGCAGCATGACAGTGCAAGACTAAATGGAAAAGATTTTTTTTAAATGGATGCCTAAAGTTAGGAACCTAAGTCCATATGGAGGCGTATAAATAAATGACCTGATTTTCAAAAGTTCTGAGCACCCAGAGACTCTCATTAGTCAATCCAAGTTGTGCATCTTTAAGGACTGAAGAATTGGATCCTTCCTTTGTTCAGGAGGAGGTTATAAAGCATAGTCCAAAGAAGCAATGTATCTATACCATAATTTGGGTATCTGTTCTCATTTTTCCTTTTGATGCAACGTAAATATTTTTGGAAGCATGAATTTTAGACAGACAGCATTGGGAGAGAATGAGTTAAAGTCTTAGGAATTTGTTTATGCAAACATATTTATATTTAGCTTCCAAAATGGTCTTTTTCATACTCTCACCCACATAATGTGCTACACCAGGGAACTGCATGAGCACTTTTAGCACAGGAATTTACAAATACGAGAAATTATGCAAGCATTGCATATGCAGAACTCCCAACATAGTTCATGGGAGTTCAGCATGGAAAGGATTTGGCCATAAGTAATTTTGCGCCATACGTAATTTTTTTTAAAGTGTACAGTAAAATTGTTTCCCCAAAATACTACAATAATGCTGCAGTTGTGATCACCGGAGGAAGGGACTTGAGCTTCCCATAACTTCGGGACCTGTCTTGACTGGCAATAAGAGCATGATTTTCAGTCGTGTTAGCTCAGTTGAGTTAACCTACATCTTGATGGGACTCAGGGCCGTAGCAACAAAGAACGTGGCCCCCTCCGAACGGTGGCCCACTCCGAACATATGTCCGGGCGGGGCCCCTTACAATGCAGAAACTGGAATGCGGTATTTATTTTGCCACTTTTAGGGGCCCCCTTCCTTGCGGGAACCCCTCCAGTCGGAGGGTACGGAGGGCGCTCGCTACGCCTCTGATGGGACTTTTCAATCATTTAAGCTAACATGTGATCTCCTGTTATCTGGCCATGTTTTAACCTATGCTCTATTCCTCACATACACCCAGAACAGACCAACTATGTTATACTTTGTGGTACACTTGCAAGATCATCTATTTGCATGGACATTTGGGGCAAGCTGGGGTTTGAAGGGCCTTGTGATCACTTTGATTTGGAGGGTGGCAGGGGTTATTCTTAGTGTGGGTAGAACTGGCTATTGCATGTAATGCTGCTGTAGTTGCTATGGGTTGTGTTTTTAATGGTTTGTCAAGATGCCAATAGCCCAGAAGAGGCTACAGATCTAACACATCTCTTGTGTATTGAAATTAAAGTAAATAAAATTATTATGGAGGCACCAGTCACAGCTCCATTGTTAAGGTTGAGAAATACAGTATATTTTCCCCAAAATTACTGCACTCACCCTTTGAATACAAAATTAATATTCCAAGAATTCATAAACAGATTGGTTAGTTAATTTGATTTCATTTTAAAATGGGTCCTTCATTTACCCTGAATGATAGAATGATACAGACTCTTAACTGTGTAGGAAGTCTGAAAACTCGCTGAAATTTTGTGACTAGGCTATAGTTTGAAGAAGTTAAGTTGGAATTAAGCTAAATTTTTAATTATACCTAGGGCCAAGTGAACAGGCCAACTCGCCCATAACTGGGCCCATTGCAACATTAGAAATAATTCACCCACTGACCACCCTTTCTTGAAAGTCAGTTTCCATGTTCCATTTCTATTGGTTATTATGAGTCAATGACATGAGACTGGATTCTTTTGTGTCAAGAGTTCTGACTGATAGCTGACTTGACCCATAGAGTCATTATTCCTGTAAAGTTCCTCGTGACAGCATGAGCATCACTTTTCTGAAGGCTCTCCAAAGCACTGCTACTTCAGCTCCATTGTGCACCCAGGCAGAATTACCAGGGAAGCTGAAACAGGAGCATAGAGGAAGCTCTCAAAGTACAGAGGCATTGGGACTCAGGGACTGCAGCTCTCAGCTCTTTTTTCACAGTGCCAGTCCCCCTAACAGTCTGTTTCCCAAAGACAGCTCATTTCTCCATTGGGCCTATACACATCACTGATTCTCTCTGTCAATCCGCTCTACCCAGCCCCACTCTCTCCTATGAGGCAGTGTTCCAGTGTACCTAGTTTTGTCTAGGTATTTCCTTTTATTTATTTATTTTTAAATGTCAT
>NW_020664384.1:1097916-1275149 GCF_002925995.2 Terrapene triunguis
CGTGGCAAAGGAGAGTTTTTTTAAGGAGGGATTTGAAGGTGGATAATGAGGTAGGTTTATGGGATACTTCTCCTAATCATGAGGGGCAGCATGGAAGAAAGCACAAAGGTGCTTCTTTGAAAATGTACAAGTGGGCAATGGAAGCTGGCATTATGGGCCAACTGGAGATGGGAATCAAAATCTCAATAGTGAATGGGAGATGATAGGGGCTGAGGGTTGGCTGTGAAGGGCCTTGAAAATGAAGACAAATACTTTGTTTGATACAATAGAGAAAGGAGGGCCAGTTGTTAAATGTGATCATCATTGGTATTTAACTGGAAAAAATTGGACAGCTATTTCATGTTTACTAGGACTATGAAAGAAAGGCCCTGATCCTGCGAACAAGAACACAAGTAACTTTCCTTACATGAGTACTCCCACTGAAGTCATTAGGGAAGGTTTTCAAAGGCACAAATGGAAGTTAGGTATGTTCAATCACTGGGAGGCGTTCACAGATGGAGGACTGTTCTCATGGGATGGACTATCTCAGTAGGGAGGGAAATAGACTTTTGGGATGGAGTTTGGCACAATTGATTAAAAGAGCTTGACACTAGAAATTTGGGGGAGATGGTTGGGAAATGCTCGTGTAATCTTCACGCTTAATTCTAATATAGAGCTGGAGGAAAATCAAGTAGATACAGCAATGGAGAAAGGAACAACAGAGGGTAGAAGAATGGACATTAAGAGGAAAGATCGTATCAATACCAAGACGCTAACAAGTGGGCGATAGTGGCAGTGACTGTACTTTAATGGGGCAAGGAATCTGGGTGAAGCAAAGCAGAAGCAACTAAGTGAAACCAGATATTATAGGGATAACAGAAACATGATGGAATAGTAGTCATGACTGGAGTACAGGTTTTGAAAGATATGTGTTGTTCAGGAAAGACAGAAATAAAGGTGGAGTAGCATTGTATATTAATGATGAGGAGGACCATAAAGAAATTAGAAGTGATGGAATGGATAAAACAGAGTCTGTTTTGGACAAAATCACTTTGGGGAAGAAAGCTACTAGAGACTCCACTGGGATAGTGCTTGGGGTATGCTACAGACCGCCAGGGATACAATTTTGTTATGAATAGATACCTCTTTAACATTTTTAATGAAAAAAATACTACTTGGTACTGTGTGATTATGGGAGACTTTAATTTCCCAGATATAGATTGGAGAGCAAGTTCTACTAATAATGGTAGGGCCCAGATATACTTGGGTGTGATAGCTGACAGATTTCTTCATCAAACCAACAGGAGGAATGCCATTTTAGATTTAGTATTAGGGAGTAATGAGGATCTCACAGAAGAACTGGTTGTAGAGGATAATCTTGGTTCAAGTGATCCTGCTCTAATTCAATTTAAACTAAATGGAAAGATAACTCCATTCCAAGGGGAAAAATTTTTTTGTTTGAGGACAGTAATTAACCGGGGTATGAAGGGGCGGGGGAGAGAGAGAGATTGACTTTACCATATCTAGCTGCTTGCATCTTTTGTTGACTTCAGTGTGAGCCAGTGGAGGATTAGCCACTGGACCAACAGGGCCTGTGCCCAGGGGCCCAGCCAATTGAGGGCCCCCCCCAGAAAAAATGGGCATCCCTGCACCCTGACCCGCTACGCCTGCCCGGCGCTCCTGCCAGGGAGTAGGGTCGAGGCACGGGGTCTTGCCCTGCTCTCCCTGCCTGCCCAGCGTGTCTGCTGAGGAGTGCGATCAGGGCACAGGGGCTTGCCCCGCTCCGCCTGCCCAGCACCCCTGCCGGGGAGCAGGGTCAGGATGCGGGAGCTTGCCCTGTTCCCCGGCAGGCGTGCTGGGCGAGGGTGGGAGGGGTGGAGCGGGGCTCCCGCTTGCTCTGGCCCAGGGTCCCACAAACCCCTAATCTACCTCTGGTGTGAGCTGCTGGTGCTTAGCAATTTTTAAAAGCATGCCACTCTTTTAGGTGCCCAATTATGGATTTAGGAGACTAACTTTAGGCACCTATATCTGAAAATCTTTTGGTAAAGGCTGTTCCTCCAGCACTCAATAACAGGAAGTGGATTACTGTTTAAAATTAAGATTGGATATGACCTCAAACTAAACTATATTGAATATTCAGATTATAATTTATTTGTAGACTGGTTCAAATAAATACTTCCCTACCTGCCTCTCAGTGTTTTCTTCCCCTGGCAGGTCCTCTCACTCTTCTCATGTCCCATAGAAATCAGCAGTAGGATTCAACATCTCTGTTAATCTTACACAAAATTTGTGATTGGTAATGCACATGGTTACTTGAAAAATGCCACATAAAATATCATCTTGACATAGATTTGGCCCTGGTGGTGCATAATAATGAGCATATTTGGCAAACCACCCACTGACATATCTAATTTAATAAAGCTAGTCTTTGAGCCAAAGTAGTGCATAAACATCTGAGCAGAAAAATGATATGAAGATAAGTGACAAATACCATATGAATGCCATAGTTAACTAGATGCCATTCCAAAATGCATCTGTCTCAGACACTGGCAATGACTTCTGAAAAGAAACTGTTCTTTGTGTCTCTGAGTTAAACAAAGATCGGATAGCACCCAACATGCTATCAAATGTGAAAGACTGAACAAGAGCTACAGTGAAGGGTGGAAATTCAGGCCGTAATTTGTAGGCTGCCTGAGCTTACTTATCCACAATTTTCTAACAATCAACAATATTACACATTCTATTAGATAGGCTTACATAATCAGCGCTCATTTAAATCACAAAGGGCCAAGTGATGAGCTGGTTCCCCTTTATTCAAGCAAGTTCCCAATGGTACTGAGGCTATGGAATGATTACTATCCTTAAAAACAGCCCTGGGGGCCTTTCATAAAACAGGTGATACACACTGGTCAGCACTGGCAATAGATGTATGATCAACTAACTGGCAGTCATACACTATGGGGGAGATTTGCAAAAGTGCCTTTAGGAGAGTTTACCATCTGCTACAGATCACTTCTTACATACATTCAAAACTATGAGCCTATAATGAAAAAGGATCCTCTAACCATACTTTTGTTTGTATTATAGCAACACCTATTGTAACAATTCTAATTTTCCAGAGTGAGAGGTCACTCCTCAAAATGCCAGGCCCACTTCACTTAAATCACTTCTAAACTGCTATGAAAACCCAAATAGAGAATTATTTGTTTAATTACTGTACATCTAGGTAATATAATATGTCAAAGAGATTTATTTCCCCTGTCGTAGGTCAAAAATATTTAAAGAAACAAAAACTGGATGAGAATACCCATATTTTATTTTACTGTGCTATTGACTGTGGTTTTATTTATTTGGAGTGAAACAAGTAACTCATTTGTTTAATCCTCCAGTAGCTGGACTATGGAGGTATGCTAATAAGGCCTCACGAAAGTGCAGACAGGGACTATTTGAGGCATTCTGGAGTCAATCAACAAGGAGCTCTGAGACGTTCTATAGTTAATCAACAAGGAGTCAAATATGCTCTACATGTATTTCTATTGTTTTTTCTAGAGAGGTTAGTTTCTGTTCATGCTTATATTGCGCTTTTGTAACTCTCACAATGCATGACTTTCTCTACCCTTCTCTTATCTGTTCTCTTGGTAGTGTCAGGCCTCAGGGGGTTTCTGCAGAATTGGCCTTCAGGATAATGCTTAAGTCTTTTATCACTTGTTTTTATTGCCCTAGTCTTTTCTGATGTTTAAACTCTCCATTTGCTTTAATGAAGTTTTCCAGAGACAAGACATTCGGGGCTCTTTTCTATTTTTTTTTCTTTTACAAGGAGCTTGCTTCCTTAGTACTGTAGGTTTTGCCCATCTCTGAAAGTTCCATAAAATACTTTCAAAATCATCCTAGGAATTGAAACTAAATTCCTGGCTAATCAAAATCCTTTCATTCCAGTAGATAACATTTACTTTAAAACTATACGAGTGGATATTCTTGTTGACAAAGCCCTAAACTTTTTAACAGTGGGTTAATCTGATCTAGTAAATAATTTATTAAATTAACATTTTATTTTGGTAAATTATGACAGAGTGTTTTTGAACATTTATTTCAACTGCCAGAGGCAGATCAAGATACCCAACAGGATTTCAAACTGGATGATTTTAAAAACAGAACAAATACTTTGTGTTTCCTGTCTTTAAACAGTGAGTAGAGAAATGTGTAACTGTAGTATGTAGCTTTCATCTCTCTCCAGACATTTGGACAATAGACGGGAATAACTGTGTGCACAGGAGTCACTCATACTTCTCTCTGCCTTTCTATAATAAATGTCAAGATGAACAGAAACTTCACAATGGAAAAAGTATCTAAATAGACTTTGCTTTTTCCTTGGAAATCACTAATTCTGGAAATATAAATTGTATACTTCTGTAATGTAAACAGGGATGCCCTAATTGAATTATTTCACAATCAGTAAATTAGAAGGTGCTTTTCAGAAAAACAAAGAGCTGAACTCCAGCTGGATAACTTTGTAGTCTGAGTTGATACGATCAGTCCTGTCATCCCTATACAACTAATTTGTAAACGGAAAAAAAATTAGTTGCAATATCTGATGTTTATGCCCACAAACAATTGACCCTACCATTGGCTGGAGGTGGGTGGTGGTGGTGGTGTATCTTTAACTCTACAGTTGCATGCTGCTAAGTTAGTTTTCAGCGTCATCTAAGGTCAAGCATAAATAGTTAAACCTTCATGAATAGTCACTCCAGCCTGCCTAACTCAGCCCTACTAAATTCCTCCCACTTCAAAGTAATCGAATCCAAATCTCAAAATGCTTACTAACCCACTGCAACATACAGCTCCATGTTTTTTTCTGCCCTTAGCTATGGTAAAACAGTTATTGACTTTAGTGGGAGCAGAATTAAACTAATGTTGACCAATCCCAAAGTATTGTCACTTGCTTTTTATACAACAATAACTTTGTGAAGAAACCATATGTGCAAAACAGGCTCCCAAATAACCATTTACAAACTACCCACAAACATGCAAGACGTAGCTACGTACATACATGCACTCTGATTAGTTTCTGCTGGTCTTTGAAATGTAGAACACAGCACCCCTACAAGGCTCAAAACTAAATGTATACTACGCTATTCCTATACATCACATATCCTTTATATCCATGCGCAAGTCACTGAGATTGTTAGATGTGCAGCCCAGAACACTCAGCTCATGGGTCGGAGGGCTTTAAGCTATCTTTCTGGACCCTCAGACTCCTGAGCCTCAAGGATTGAAGCAGTCTTAACTCACGGCAATCTCCCCAGGTTATCCCACCGGCATGACATGTCTCTCCCACACCTAGTCCAAACTATGGCATTCCCCTTCCACTCCAGACATCAGGGCTTGTAAGGAAACTCTACTGCTCTCTTCCATGGTGTCTGCATTGGGGAAATCTTCTTCTGGCTGGATACAGGGCTTTCAAGCCCTTTTTACACCATTCTAGCCCTTTAATCAGGCATAACGGGATGAAGATCTCACCGTATGATTTTAAAGCAAAGCATATGATACATAATTTCCCTCAATTGTCCATACAGTCCTCTCTCTCATAGCGTTGTCTTAATTTTATTCTCTTAGTCTAGTGATAACTTTGAGACAACAAGCAGAGCCTAATTTCAATAGCAGGTATAAAATAGTACAGCATATAAGAAGATAGTCTGTTCACCTTGAAGAAAATTAAATTAGTAGTGAATTGCATGGTTTCACAAACAGTATATCAGGAGAAATTAACCTGATATTATTTCTGGATATGATAAGCATTTTGAGGGGGGGAAAGGGTTTGCTGTGGACATATTATACGATATATAAAGATTTCAGCAGAAAATTGGTGGAATTATTCATAGTGAATAATTTGTTTGTCAAAAGTAACCTTTTTTCTGTTTTGAAGTATCTGTGACTAATTATTCTAAAAATGTTTTGTGAATGTGTGTCCGCCAATGAGTTGCTTGTATAGTGTTTCCTGTGTGTACATCTGCAAGGATTCAATATTTGAAATTCAGAATGCAAGCTGAATTAACGACACAGAAGTTAGGTATGAGTCTGTTCCTTGACTTAATGAGCATAACTGCTAGAACTGTTTCTAGAATAAATTATTGTAATTATGAATTCAAAATTTGCTTTCAATGACTATTCTTCAGGTCTCTGACTGAGTTACCTGTGTCTGAAACATTCCACTCAGTAAACTTGATTGCTTGAAAATAAATGGAAAATAAACCCAGAAGGGGCATCAATACATCTAGATAAATATTCACAAATGTTTTGCAGTATTCACCCAACTGTATTTCAGCAACACATTCAGCTGAGTTCAAGATGAGATTCCCACAAAAAAATGCTAGCAATGTGGTTTGGATACAAATGGAAATAGAACAGTCCAGAGGGCTATTAACAAAGAATTGTTTTTAATGGTACTGTGTCAAGTTCAGGAGGGAGTATTGACTAGCATTGCAAAAGATCGGCCATGGGTCATGTGTTTGCTGCGTTCTTCATAAATAATCTAGACTATTTCTTCCCTCAAGTCTGAGGTCACATAACCTTTCCTTTTGAATCCTGCTTGAGCATAAATCCTTTTTCTACCACTTATGAAACAGTTATAAATGTGAATAAAACTAAAGAAACAATTCCTCCTGTGGTGATCATTGTATAGTAGATCATCTTAATTGCTGATGACACTCCTGAGGTGTTTAAATAAATAACTGAGAATTGGAGACCTAGGACAATATAAACTTCAATATGAAGGATATTCAGACTGAAAAAGACATTTAGTTAGTTGTAAAGAATTGAACTTGTTTGACCTTGTCTCAGTTTCTAGTAGTTAGTTCTCAGTCATGGTGAGAGTTTGGGTTGGAATGTAATTTTGATTGACAAGTGGCCTCCCACAAGGGGGAATGTTGAAAAGTGCTGAGGAAGTAACCTCCGTCTGAGCGGGTTATTTTGTGGGTTTGGTTGACACAACTGGGATGATCAGGAGAGGGAGAAGATTAAAGGGTTGAGTGAGTAAGTAGTCAAAACAGCCAAAGTAGAGTCCAAAAAGGCGGGGAGATCTGATCCTGGAGTCAATAACAGAACTCCCATTGACTTTGGTGGAGGTAGGATCATCCCCTTGGAGCACTGTTAGAGTTATTGGGAGACTAGTCAGGAGGCTGAGAAGGATAAGAATCAGAACCCAGATGTGAAGGTTTCAAAAGGCAAAAGTCTTCATCTGCTTGGGGCCAGAACAGCTTGGCAATTCAGTGCAGTCTTTCCCTTAGCATTCAATGTGTTATTTTCTCACATGCATACTGTAAATGGCAGAGGGCGCAGGGAGATGTGTAATGCAGTACTAAGGAGCAGCTGTATATAGGGTTCAATGGATGTGGCATGGCTGAAGCGGGGACTTATCTGCAAAAATAAAAGAAGGTGAACTTGTGGCTGCAGAAAGATGTTTAACCCATGTAAATCACATGGTATTGTTATGGGTTTTGCAGAACTGTTTAATGAAGTCTCCATCTCTGTTTGTCCTGCCACAGGATGTCCTTATAGAATGTGCCAAAACAAGCTGTTGTCTCCCAGGGAAGTTTCATTTCTTCCAACAAACTTCTCTGGGTAGAAGAAAGGTGAAACTTCCATGGGGTGGATAATGGTTTTGATTACAAATGGAATCAAGGTAGAAGAAAAGCAAATCCTGAGATATGAATACAATGAGGGATAATCTTGGATCCCTATAAGATATTGTCAGCATAGAGTAAATGAACAGGAGACATTTTGTGTGTGTGTGTGTGTGTGTGTGTGCAGCCAAGCTATATTATTTTTCATTGCATTTGAAGAGAATTAAGCCAGCACATTAAGGAGTTATAGAATTATCTCTGCTTTGCTTGGCAGGATTTCATAGAGCAACTTGAACCCACCTAACTTCAGTCTATGTTTCATCTTTAACATAAATCATCTAAAGGGGTTCAGAAAGACATAAGCTATTGAAAATACACAGAGTGCTCTTTTCCCACAAAAACTTCAAACATCCCAGCTGCGCTCTGTTTTTGTAATTCTTCTGAGAATACAGAGATTTGATAACTTGCGATATGGATTATATTTATGTAGTACAGATTCTGTTTTTCAACAATTATTGAAAGTATTTGAACGTAAATTTTTGGTTGCAAAATGTACTTAAAATTTTTCTTTCCCGCTCCACTCAGTATGTATAAACAATGACCAACAATATTGTTGTTCAAATGTTTTAAAGTTAGCTCAAAAATACGTTCTTTCCACATCATCTCTGGGTTTACTTAGAAGATATTCAGATTTTGCAATAGTTCATTTCTAGATTGTTCTCAGAAAATAACTATTATGGGAAATGTTTTCTTGTTTTTTGTGCTTGCATCAAAGAAAGAATATGTAATTAACCCAGAACACTGTGAGATGTAAGGTAGCAGAAGTGATCTTAAAGTTGGTCTTTGTGGGGAGAGTAATGACTCTTCTTCAGGTACTTTTTGCTGGATGACTGCAGAAAAACACTGACAGTAATCCCAGAAAGTGCCACTCATCTGCCTCTCTGCTGAGAAAACATTGTACAATGGCTGCCATTAAATACTTGACACGTATAGTACCAGCCACATGAGCTAAAGATGCTGAATCTTTATTTCCTGGTCTAAGTACAGGAAATAGTTCAAATACCACAGCAAATGTCAGCACTGTGGTATGGTAGAAAACCATTTTTAATGGCACCTATTGTAGCAAAATCTGCCATTTGCTACACGAAAGGGAACAGCTTTTTGTTTTGTACATCTTAATTCCCTAGTTGGTTAATTGGGAGCCCCACAGAATTGTTTCAGTTCTAGATTCTTCAGGGATACTTGTATAATGGAATGCACTTCAAATGCCACATGCATCCTCACTTCATAGGCTAGTGATGTCCCAAAGGGAATAGACAAAAGTGTCAGGTAAAGGTATGTTCAGAATCAATTTATTGCAGCAATTAAAGATCGTTGTGTTTCTGACTCAAAATAGAGTAAGCTAATTTTACCCTGTCTTCCCTAAGGAAACTCCATTGTACATCAATAAACTTTGTTTAAACAAAGCACTTTTTTAAAGTGTGCAAACAAAGTTAATTTAGGCCAAAACGCTGGACACTGCAGTGCATTGTATTTAAATAACTGTTTTCTTACATATTTATGAATTGCCAAGCCCACCTATGAGATTATATACAAAAGTAGTACAAATAGTGAAGAAAATAATTAGATCTAGTATTTTAGGGGTGTGTGCATATACATATGTGTAAATGTATATATAAAATGGGTATCCAGCAACTTTGCAGTGGCAGCAGGAGCACAAGTAGCTAATTATTGTTTCTGGATAAAGCTAAGTGCTCAACGGCCAATTGAAGGGCTGTTATTACAAGTTCTCTAACAGCCAACGTTGATAAGTTGAACCACTGGATAAGTTGTCAGCCATCTGAAGAAATTCTCAAAAGCCAAGGTTTGGGGGGTTAGCCCTAATGTTGAACTTCATATTGGGAGGGTACAAATAAGGGGATTGGGGTAGGAATTAATTCCCGCCCACCCACCACAAAATAGACTACTTTTCAGAGGTTCTGAGCATCCACAGCTCCAACTAACTGAAATGGAAATTAAAGATGCTCAGCATTTCTCAGGATTATCCCAAGAGTCTGTATATGTCAGACAACAAGCGCTATGACGTTCCTAGTGCTTTGTCCTATTTAGTATCCTAAGTGGCTGGGGCTGTCAAATCACCCTTACTGAACACTATGCTATAAATCATTCTGTTTTTCAACAAGTTTACAAACTCCTGAAAAATTCAAGGAAGGCTTTCGTTTCACTGTTTACTTTCATTGAGCCTTCAGAGAGAGACTGCTCCCATATTTCCTCTAAATAAAGAAATCCATGAGAATGAAAAGTATTCCCATTTCACATACATATTTATTTTGATTTCTTTAAATGTGTAGATAGTAGATAACTGCTAAGAAATCTGACTATTATTTTATTATAATGTATATGACAGTAGCACAATATAGTACAATATACTAGGCACTTTACAGACATCGGAAGACATAGTCCTTACCCTGAGGTGCATAGAATCTATAAAGACAAAAACTTAAAAATGATTGGGGGAAAAGGATACAACAGAATCAAAGTGGTCAAGGTGGTGCATAGCACATGCATTGTTCATGCTTTTTACAAATTTTTATATACAAGTATCTGCATATGCCTATATAAAATACCCCACACTTCCTATCTTCTGAGTCAACACATTTCTTCAGTTTTAAAGACTGTTTATGAAAATATCTAGGGATCAACTTCTTTCATATCCCAGCATTAAGGCATACTAAAATCTAGGCTTCTCAACTCTGAATGGATGCTTAAGTCTGAAATAAATTGGTGATTATTTTCATTTTACTATACTCTGTGTTGATCACAAAAAAATTATTTTGTTTTTCCATCTGTTAAGATTAGTATGAGTGAACGATGATTGGTCTTCCCTGATCCACTGCAGAATTTCATCACACATTTTCTAACCCTCAAAATTCAGCACAGAAGATGGATAAGGAAACTCATAAAAACCTCAGTCAGTGATTTAAAGGACCTTTGAGATCTTCAGAATGAGGTTAAGGTGTTTACATAGCTCTGGAAACATACTAATGCCTACCCACCTCATGGAAATTCTGCCAGATGTTTTCAGTTTCATGCATGATGCAAAACATTGCAGATATTAAAGAAACATTCCTACTGAGCAAGGGTAGTCTTTTCCTGAGGGTATGTCTACAGTACGAGAGTAGTTCGATTTTACTTAAATCGAATATGTGGAATCGATATTACAAAGTCGAACGTGTGTGTCCACACTAAGGACAGTAATTCGACTTTGTGAGTCCACACTAACGGGGCAAGCATCAACATTGGAAGCGGTGCACTGTGGGCAGCTATCCCACAGTTCCCGCAGTCCCCGCTGCCCATTGGAATTCTGGGTCACGCCGCCAATGCCTTCTGGGTAAAAAAATGTGTCGAGGGTGCTTTTGGGTAACTGTCGTCATCCAACCGTCACTCCCGCCCTCCCTCCCTGAAAGCGCCGGCGGGAAATCAGTTCGCGCACTTTTCTGGTCAGTGACAGCGCGGACGCCACAGCACTGCGAGCATGGAGCCCGCTGCGACCATCGCTGCAGTTATGGCTGTTGTCAACACCTCGCACCTTATCATCCACCTTTCCCAGAGGCAGATGCTGAGAAATCGGGAGAGGAGGATACGGCAGCGCGGTGAGGACCTGAAGTCTGAGAGTGGCACAGACCTGTCACAAAGCATGGGACCCCACGCCGAGGACATCATGGTGGCAATGGGTCATGTGGATGTTGTGGAACGGTGATTCTGGGCCCGGGAAACAAGCACGGACTGGTGGGACCGCATAGTGCTGCAGGTCTGGGATGAATCACAGGGGCTGCGAAACTTTCGCATGCGGAAGGGGACTTTCATGGAACTTTGTGAGTTGCTGTCCCCTGCCCTGAAGCGCAATGACACCCGGATGCGAGCAGCCCTGACTGTCCAGAAGCGAGTGGCCATAGCCCTCTGGAAGCTTGCAATGCCGGACAGCTACCGGTCAGTCGCGAACCACTTTGGCGTGGGCAAATCTACCGTGGGGGTTGTTGTCATGCAAGTAGCCAACGCAATCGTTGAGCTACTGCTTTCAAAGGTAGTGACCCTGGGAAACGCGCAGGTCATCATAGATGGCTTCGCCGCGATGGGATTCCCAAACTGCGGTGGGGCTATAGATGGAACTCACATCCCTATCCTGGGACCGGACCACCAGGCCAGCCAGTACATTAACCGAAAGGGCTACTTTTCAATGGTGCTGCAAGCACTGGTGGACCATAGGGGACGTTTTACAAACATCAACGTCGGATGGCCGGGCAAGGTTCATGACGCTCGTGTTTTCAGGAACTCTGGTCTGTTTAGACGGCTGCAGGAAGGTATTTACTTCCCGGACCACAAAATAACTCTTGGGGATGTGGAGATGCCTATAGTCATCCTCGGGGACCCAGCCTACCCGCTAATGCCCTGGCTCATGAAGCCCTATACTGGCGCCCTGGACACTGAAAAAGAACTCTTCAACTACCGGCTGAGCAAGTGCAGAATGGTGGTGGAGTGTGCTTTTGGCCGTCTCAAGGGGAGATGGAGAACCTTACTGACTCGCTGTGATCTCAGCTAAACCAATATCCCCATTGTTATTGCAGCTTGCTGTGTGCTCCACAATCTCTTTGAGAGCAAGGGGGAGACCATTATGGCGGGGTGGGAGGTTGAGGCAAATTGCCTGGCTGCTGATTACGCCCAGCCAGACAGCCGTGCGATTAGAAGAGCCCAGCGGGACGCGCTGTGCATCCGGGAGGCTTTGAAAGCTAGGTTCCTGAGTGAGCAGGGTAACCTGTGACTATTAAGTTTGTTTACAGAGAAGCTGAACCTGCCCGCGTTTCTTTACCCAGTAAATGTTCACTATCCTCTCCAGTTACATACCCCGTTCACCCCGTTCCCCCCCTTCCAACACACGTTTAAAAATAAAATCACTTGAATTTTGTTAATGAACACCGTTTTCTTTATTACTGTTTTCTCGGTAAAGTGTTGAAACTGGTACGCAGACTGTGGTGGGGAGCGGGTGTAGTGTAGTGATGCAAAGGACGCTTCTAAACTCCAGGAATGACAGGCTCCGCACTGGTGGACTGGTTGTTTCAACGGAGCCTGCCACCCCTCCTGTTCGGGACTCTGTGTGTGGGGGCTATGTGACTTTCTGGCAGGGGGAGGACGGTTACAGATCCCCTGCTGCATGGCTCTGTGATCCAGGATAAGAACCGCTGCATAAGATCTCTAACCGCCCTCCCCCGCCACAAAGTCACATAGCCCCCGCCCCCCCCCCCACATAACATGAAAACCACCTCCCAGACTGACCAGGGTAACTAGTGACTGCAATGTCTGTGTGCCCTGCTGCTGAACCTGCCCCCGTCTCTGTACCCTGGTAAAGGTGACTGTCCTGTCCAATTACTAACCCCCTTCCTCCCCTTCAGAGAGACTCTTCTGTAAAAGAACACGATGGAAACAGTAATTAACAGAAACGTCTTTTTTATTAGCAACTACACATGAAACTGGGGGATGAAACTTGGACGGGGGCTTGGGTGAGGTGGGAAGGAAAGGACTTATCAAATTTTGGGGAATGACAGCCTTCTGGTACTTGAGCAGTCTGCAGGGGTGGAGTGAGAGTTTTCACGGACTCTGCCGCCCCTCCTTCTTGGGACTTTGGGTGAGGGGGGTATGGGACTTGGTGGCGGGGGAGGGCGGTTACAGATAGACTGCAGCGGGGCTCTGTCCTCCTGCCTCCGGTCCTGCAGAACATCCACAAGGCGCCGGAGCGTGTCCGTTTGCTCCCTCATTAGTCCAAGCAGCGTTTGAGTCGCCTGCTGGTCTTCCTGCCGCCACCTCTCCTCCCGTTCGCTGTGTGCTCGCTGGTATTGCGACATGTTCTCCCTCCACTGGGTCTGCTGGGCCGCCTCGGCTCGGGAGCAGCCCATAAGTTCCGAGAACATGTCCTCCCGTGTCCTCTTCTTCCTACGCCTCATCTGCGCTAGCCTCTGGGAGTGTGATGCCAGGCTAGGTCGGGAGACAGTCGCAGCTGTGGGATGGGAAAAAGGGAGTGAATTCCTCAGAAAGATAAATTTAGTTGTGAACAAAGAACATAGTCTTTCTCTGTGAACAAGACCATGCACAGCACCTATCACATGTGCACTCAGGACAAGGTCAAATTTTCGGCCTTCGCATTCAGTGCCTGGGGTCTTGCAGATCAGAGAAGCGGGGCAGGACACCGGAATTTGCGTAGCAGGCCGACATGGTAAGCCGTAGACTTGTGGCTGCTTAAAACTTTAATAATAGCACTGGCCTCCTTTCACGTTCAAAGCAATGCCAGTCCCTGCTGCCAGCAATCCGGCAAGCATGAACTCTGCCTCTGTCCCACCCCCTCGCGGCTGTCCCAGGGAAAGATCCCTGTATGCTGCCCCTCTCCCGCCTCCACCGCGTGACTGTAAACCGCCGGTTACAGTTCTGTAAAGGAACAGGGAAGCAGTCCCAATACTAACATTCCCCTACCTAATTCAAAGCAGGTCACCATGAGCGACATCACTCTGATGAGGATTTCAGAGACGGAGAAAGAAAGGATGCTTCGGGAAAGCCTGCAAAGACCAGAGCCGTATGCCGCCATGCTCTGCAAGGCAATGATCCCGGAGTACTTGCTTGTCTCCTGGCGCGGAAACGTTTCCTACTACGGAGGACCCAATAAGGCCGCTCTCCCCAGGAACCTGATGCAAAGGCTTTCCAATTACCTCCAGGAGAGCTTCGTGGAAATGTCCCTGGAGGATTTCAGCTCTATCCCGGGACATATAGACCGGATTTTACTGTAGCTGCACTGGCAGGGACTAAACAGTAGAGCGGCTAGGGCAGAACAATCATGCTAAACCGGATGTTGTTAGATTTTTTTTCAGTAGTTGCACTGCCAAGGACTGAAACGTTAAGTGCCTAGGGCAAAGTAATCATGCACAACCCATTGTTAATATTGTTAATATTCCTGTTCTGTTAAAAATAAATGTTTATATGTTTAAAACACTTACTGGCTGATCCTTCCCCTGATTCTGTGTCCGGGTTAACGGCTGGGAACGGTTGGTAGGGGATCTCTGTAAGGATGATGAAGAGATCCTGGCTGTCGGGGAAATCAGTGTTGTAAGCGCTGTCGACTGCCTCGTCCTCCTCATCTCCTTCCTCATCTTCCCCGTCCGCTAACATGTCCGAGGAAGCGGCCGTCGACAATATCCCATCCTCAGAGTCCACGGTCAGTGGTGGGGTAGTGGTGGCGGCCGCACCTAGGATGGAATGCAGTGCCTCGTAGAAACGGGATGTCTGGGGCTGGGATCTGGAGCATCCACTTGCCTCTTTGGTCTTCTGGTAGCCTTGTCTCAGCTCCTTGATTTTCACGCGGCACTGCGTTGCATCCCGGCTGTATCCTCTCTCTGCCATGGCTTTAGAGATCTTCTTGTAGATCTTTGCATTCCGTCTTTTTGATCGCAGCTCCGAAAGCACAGACTCATCGCCCCACACAGCGATCAGATCCAAGACTTCCCGATCAGTCCATGCTGGGGCCCTCTTTCTAGTCTGAGATTGCATGGCCATCTCTGCTGGAGAGCTCTGCATCGTTGCCAGTGCTGCTGAGCTCGCCACGATGTCCAAACAGGAAATGAGATTCAAACTGCCCAGACAGGAAAAAGAATTCAAATTTTCCCGGGGCTTTTCCTGTGTGGCTGGTCAGAGCATCCGAGCTCGGACTGCTGTCCAGAGCGTCAACAGAGTGGTGCACTGTGGGATAGCTCCCGGAGCTATTACCGTCGATTTCCATCCACACCTAGCCTAATTCAACATGGCCATGTCGAATTTAGCGCTACTCCCCTCTTTGGGAAGGAGTACAGAAGTCGAATTTAAGAGACCTCTATGTCGAACTAAATAGCTTCGTGGTGTGGACGGGTGCAGAGTTAATTCGATGTAACGGTGCTAAATTCGACATAAACTCCTAGTGTAGACCAGGCCTGAGAAACATGAGTAAGGCCCTGATCCTGCAAAGACTTGCACACAGTTTGTCCTTAACTTTACACAGGGTGAGTAGTCCCATTGATTTCACGGGAACAAGTCACAGTGCATAAAGTTAAGTATGTATTTAAGGCTAGGTCTACACTACCTGCCTGAATCGGCGGGTAGAAATCGACCTCTCGGGGATCGAATTATCGCGTCTCGTCGGGTCGCGACAATCGATCCCTGAATCGACGCTCTTACTCCACCAGCAGAGGTGGGAGTAAGCGCCGTCAACGGGAAGCCGCGGAGGTCGATTTTGCCACCGTCCTTACAGCGGGGTAAGTCGGCTGTGATACGTCGAATTCAGCTACGCTATTCGTGTAGCTGAATTTGCGTATCTTAAATCGACCCCCCTCCCCCGTAGTGAGGATGTAGCCTTATTCTTTCCAGGATCAGGACCAAAGTAAAGTAGTACTTGAAAATGAAGCCTTGAGGAGAAGGAAGAAGATGATGATAGGGTGAAATTATAAATGTGAGTTTTGCCATAGACTTCAGGCCAGTATTTCACTATATATCCTTTCCTTAAAAGCAGTAAATACATATTCTTTCTGGGACAATGACTGTCTGAATTGGGATTTGTACAATGCCTACTATCATGGTATCCCAGTCCTACTTGGGGACTTCTGCCATTTCTATAATATTCGTATTCTTATCAAACATTTTCTGTCAGATCACAACTGATGGTAAATTAAATAAAAAGTTTGGCGAGTGTGGTTGGGTGAGAGAAGCTGTGTTGGACACAGTGGAACCAGATGTGGAGAACCTGAGATCTAAGTTCAGTACTTGAAATGGTAAATTTAAAACTATGCTATCCGGTTCCACAAGATCCTCGTAAGCATTAATCACCCAACACATAAAGAGCTGAAGAAGAGTTCTGTGTAAGCTTGACTCTCTCTCCAACAGAAGTTCGTCCAATAAAAGATATTACCTCACCCATCTGGTCTCTCTATTATCCTGTGACTGATACAGCCACAACAACTGCATATAACTTTAAACATGTGAGTAGTCCCACCGATGTCAATGCTAAGAAAGTGTGTAAATCTTTGTAGGATAAGGACTTTAATCTGTGGCTTCAAGTGTCTAACTTTTCTTTACCATGAAAAGCAAAATATTCTATCTTAATGGCTTCCATTAAAATAAGTTCCTTGTCCTGGAAATGCCATATTTTAACACCTAACACTCTTGACAATTCATTCTTCTTAGATTTCCCTCTGAGAAATTGGTGCACTCTCCTAGGCTTCATTGTAGGCAGCATCAGATTTTGTATTAAGAAAATTGTTGAACTACTTTTTTGCACAAATAAAATGGGATGAACCTCTTTCTTGCACTCAGAGACAGCAATGCATCTTACAGTGCAATGATTATTTTTATTTTCTTAACCTTTCATCATTTTGTAAAAGCAAATTCAACATTTTTTTTAAAGCAACAGATTAATTTTCAGCCGTTACACTCTGTTTTATGTTGTCTTTTGTTCCGTAGTCTTGGAGTGGGGGGTTAAGTGTCAATGTTTATATTCATATTTAGCATGGTAATAGGTATTACCTAACCAGTTTCTCATGGAACTTTTATATGGGATCCGTTAGACTGCGGAGTTCACAACAACCCAAAGGAATCAGGCGCTCAAGTCCCATTGAATTTCAATGGCTGTCTGCCTATTCTCCTATGGCTTTTTGGAATGTCCCACCTTAACCTTGAAAATATACTCTAATAGGGAGGGTCAGTTTTATGATGTTTATTTCTTGTCTATGTTGTGCAAGGCAACCCGAATGTTCTATTTTGGGGCTTCTGCTTCTAAAACATCTGTTTTGGTTACAAAATTTTGTGCTGGATTGTGTCCCAAGACAACATTAAAGTACGTAAGCAAGTACTAGATGTTAAGTATGGGTTGACTTCAGAGGAGTAACTCTTGCTTAAAGTTAAGTATGTGCTGATGATGGAGCTGGATTGAGGAAAACTCCCTAGATTAGGCATTTGTCAGTGTAGCATTTTGGGTAACTTTAAGCTAGGACTTGTCAGCATGTGGATAAAAGGACAAAACAAAGCATGCCTATTTCTCATTCATACAACATGGCAACCCTCACCCCCAATTGAAGCATTTTGAATGGACTGAGGTGAGCAAGATCAGACATGGAGGCCAAAGGGGATTGGGTTAGGACTGAGGCAACATTTGACTCCAGCTGGGATGGAAAGGAAAAGTCTGGTTTCCTAATATTGGGAAATACATAAACCAGGCCAAATATAGAATTTAAATTAAGTCTAGGCAGTTTCCAAAGAGATTACAGATAATTAATGTACCAGGTCAGTGCCTGCCAAAGTTACCCAGACTGTAGACTTAAAAATGCAAAGCTCAGTAATAATCTTATTTTGATCTTTTCTCTAGGTTTTATACACCATATCACATTGTACTGCATGATATGCTGTATCATGTCTTAAAGTAATTGTTTAACTAGAGATCAGCAAACTTCTTTGGCTTCATTTCAAACCCACTCAAAACCAGCTTAACTCCAGTTTGAAGATTTTTGGAGATCATGTTCTTATTATAGATAATGAAAGAAACAGGAGAGAGAGAAATTAGTTGCAAAATAGGATTAAAAATGGAGCAGAGAACAGGTACAGTGGAAAGAAATCTAGAGACATAGTGAAAAGAGGAGAGCAATACAATGCATAATGTACAAAGTACGAGGACACACATTTGTGCATGGTTTTTAGCAAGTATTAGTGTTGAAGGGGAAGAAGAAAACACTTCTGATTGGCTATTGTCCCCTGTAAATGGATGGCTCTAGTGTTTGAGGGCATTGTCAACACCCTCTGCATGAGGGTGACTTTCATGCTGTACACAAAGAAAAATGAGATTAGTATTGTCCTAGTAATGCACAAATATGGCTTTTGGAAAAAACAAACAAGACGTTTTTATTGGTGACAATTAAAATAATTATGGAAGTAACTAATATTTAGCAACATTAGCAAAGAAAAAATACTAATTAAGAGTGAAGTATATTTGTAGCTTTTTGGTGAGACTATTGCCAAGCATAGGATGTGAAATCATCAATATGCAACTCTTATGCAACTATAACTCTTGCCCTGTGGACCTTACTAGTCTTTGCCATGACCTGATAATGTCAGCTTGAATGCTTTTGCCTGCTGGATACATTGGCCCTCCTTTGTTTTCAGCTCTGGAAAGACAGAAGATTTTCTGAGGAGGCTATTTTTGAGTATACTCACTCTCACCAGTTATTGGGAGGATTCATTCAGAGGCCTTAAGTGAGACTTAAATAACGTGTAGGTCCTTGTACTGATCCTTTCCACCAGAATGAATTTCATTCAATGGGTCTTAGCCCTTATTTATCCATAACTAATGCAATTTCCTCTTCTCTGGGTTGACAGAAAGGCAAAAGTGGGCATTTGCTCATCAGGTTCATTAATGTCTCCACAAATAAAATAATGGCGAGTGAATGCTAACAAACTTGTAGAGTAAAAACCTTGTTATGTACAAAAGTAAAGATACAGCATAGGAAAAGTTAAGTGTCAGTATACACAGAGGTTGAATTTAGACACACTTAATATTGTCTGATGGAAGTTATTATATGTATATACTATATATATTTATTTTAACACAAATGCACCCATACAGTCAAACAAACTACATTCATTTAAAAACTCAAGTTCTCCAGTTGTGTTAGTGGGTGCAATTCCAGTGAAGTCAGTGGAGTTGTAGCTACTGATGGTAGAGTTGAATTTGGCCCAGTAGCTGTAAGGCTTGTAAGCAATCTAGAAGATGGCATGTAGCCTGGATGATATCAATTGTAAAGCCATCTTAAATCATTTATGATTCTGAATAACAGTGAACTGAGAAAGTGAAGAGCCAGTACTAGTTGTTAGGGAACAATGCCCATGGGGACCTTATGGAATTTATCACATACTGAGTCTTATTTTGTATTTTTACATATACAGGTGTTAATAACAAGCTTTAGATTAAGATACAGTAACTCCTCACTTACCGTCCTCCCGCTTAACGTTGTTTTGAAGTTACGTCGCTGCTCCATTAGGGAACATACTCGTTTAAAGTTGTGCAATGCTCCCTTGTAACGTCGTTTGGCTGAATTTACAAGGGAGCATTGCACAAGTTCCTCTTCTCTGCCTCCTCCCCGTCCCTTCCTCCCTCCCTCCCAGTGCTTCCCCCGCCGCCAAACAGCTGTTTGGTGCGCTTAGGACTTTCTGGGAGGGAGGGAGCGAGCGAGCAAGGAAGCTGCCCCCTCCCCACCCCGGCAGGCAGGGCCAACCGGAACGCAGGGGCTTTAGGGGCTGCAGGGCCCTGGGCTAATGGGGCCCCGGGGCCCTGGCCTGCAGCTCTAAAGCCCCTTTTGGAATGCGGCCCTGCAAGCACAGGCCGGAGGACTCAGGAAGAGCAGGGGCAGCCGCGCAGCCGGAGAGAAGCGGCGCTTTCCCCTTCAAAGCCGGCCAGAGAGAAGCGGTGCGTTGAAGGGGAAAGCGCCGCTTCTTTCCGGCCGCTGGCTGCGCAGCTGCCCCTGCTCCTCCTGAGTCCTCCGGCCCGTGCTCACAGGGCCACATTGCAAAAGGGGCTTTAGAGCTGCAGGCCAGGGCCCCGGGGCCCCCTTAGCCCAGGGCCCTGCAGCCCCTAAAGCCCCTGCGTTCTGGGTGGCCCTGCCTGCGGGGGCGAGGGGGCAGCTCCCAGAATCACGGCCATGGGGGCGGTGCTGCACTGCGCAGAGCCACCTGCACAACCCCTGCACCAACAGGAGCTGCCCCAGGTAAGTGCTCTGCACCTCCTGCCTGTCCCAGCCCTGAGCCTCCTCCCGCACCCCCACCCTGAGCGCCCTCCTGCACCCTAATTCCCTCTCAGACCCCGCGCCCCACCCTGAGCACCCTCCTGCACCCTAACTCCCTCCCAGACCCCGCACCCCCAGCCCTGAGCCCCAGGGATAAGCCAGGGGCACCTCCCCACCACAGTACAATACTGTACAGTATATAATGCCTTTTGTCTGCCCCAAAAATATTTCCTTGGAACCTAACCCCCCGCATTTACATTAAATCTTATGGGAAAATTGGATTTGTTTAACATTGTTTCACTTAAAGTTGCATTTTTCAGGAACATAACTACAACGTTAAGTGAGGAGTTACTGTATTGGCTAAGTGGCTGAGGAGTCTTAGTCCCATTTACACAAGTGACATAGGTACTTAGGACTCTATAGATCACTGAAGTCAATGTGACTTAGGATCCTAAGTCATTTAGGTGCTTTTGAAACTTTTGCCCATTTCATTATTCCCTTACAGGCTCCCTGTAACAGTGTGTGACTCACCGCTGCGGCTCCTCCTGCTGGTTTCCATGGAATTAGTTCTTTTTCCAGCTCCGGAGCACCCTCTGCAGGCCGGTGTCCCATTTGCCGCTGGCTCCTGTGTCCCTCCCGGACCCCAGTGCCCTTTTCCAGCTGGGGTGCTGCCCCTGGCAGTACCCCCACAGATCTGGGTCTCCCCTCCCCCAGGAATCCCCACCCTCTATCCCCACCTCACCTCAGTCTATGGCTACTGCTAGTCTCGATCTAGCCCCCGTTCACTGGAGCAGACTGCAGTGTAAATGCCACTCATTACCAGCAAGGGGGGTTTGGACCTGCTGCCTCTGCCTACCCTGGGGCTGCCCCTCTGCAACCCCAGTACCCTTTCTGGCCTTTAACAAGGCCTGCAGCCTGCGGGGTTTCCAGGCTGGAGCTCCCCAGCTCCTCTGGCCTTCCCCCAGCCCTGCTCCACTCTAGGTACCCTGTGAGCTCCTAAGCAGCCAGGCCCATCTCTGTCTACAGGCAGAGAGAAACTGACTGCTCCTGGCCCACTGCCCTCTTATAAGGGCCGGCGTGGCCCCAGCTGAGGCTGCTTCCCCAATCAGCCTTGGAGCTGCTTGCCCCAGCCCCAGCCACAGCCCTCTCCCGGGCTGTTTTTAACCCCTCCAGGCAGGAGCGGGGTGATCTCCCTGCTACACTCCCCTAGGGAAACTTTCTTAACAAATGCGTAACTCATAACAGTCCCTGTTGAGAGGTCTCTTGCACAAGGAAGTAACGCAGAATAAAAGAAACAGTTTATTAAAATGAGCTTACACTAACTAGAGAGGAAAATTATTCAAGCATTTAGCTATCTGGATGATTAAAAAGAGAGAGAGAGAGAGAGAGAGACATTGGCTGAAATCCCACCTTTTCATAAAATATCATGTTTGAGATTATTCAACTGTCATAACATTTTATATTAAGCATGTTTGAAGGCTGTTTTGCCTTTTTCATTTGTTAATCAAGCTGAATAATTCGTTAAAGTGCATCAACTTGGACTACTTTTTTTCCATTGTCTTCAGGTTTCAACTTATAGGCTTTTTATGACTTTACCTCTGTTTCCATATATTGAGTTGCCATGGAGTTTTCTGTTGATAGAGGTCAAAACAGTCAAAACAGAAAGTATGAGTATGGGTCACTGTTTCTGGAAGAAAGTAGGTGCTTTCTAATTTTCAAGGAATATCTAAAAATTAAGGTTCCAGTTCAATAAAGCAATCAAACTTGTACTTATGTCCCATTGAAATAAATGGAGATCAAGCATGTCGTCTAGGCCCCATGTCAGCTAAGCACTTGAACTAAATCAGCGCTTAAGATCAGATTCTTGTACTCTTATGTTGAGTAGTACCTTACTCACCAAGTAGTCTCGCTGATTTCAATGGAACTATCTACAGACTCAGGTTCTACTCATCATGAGCAATGGGACCTACTTGTGGAGTAATTTATTGCAAATAAGTGTGGCAGAATTCATGCTAAAGGATGGTAGGTTGGTGTACTGTAATGGTAGGAGGAAATGCGAATTTTGATATTGTGAAAATTGTGACCTGAAACTCAAAAAATGCTACTAGAGTCATAAGATTGACATTTTTTAAAGTAATAAAATTCACCAAAGACCGACAAAGATGGGAAACAAGTAAGGAAATTAAACAAAACTCCATAACTTCCGTTTTTAAAATGAACTAAAGTTGCTTTGAATTCCCTTGTGCTCAAAGAGAAAATTGGCAGAAAAATAGTCTGATATGGTAACAAAAATATCTTCCAAAAAAGAATCTAACTTTTCTTCCAAATAAGGGAGTCCATTCCGATGTAAAATACTGGTTTGTGTGGGTGATTCCATTGCCATATACTGGATGGAATCAGACCAGCATGATTGTCTATCATTTAATTTATTATTATTGTGTCCTGCAGTGGTTGATATAGAAAATAGTGATAAGTCCTAACATTACAGACTGGAACACAGCAAAACTTTCACAACAAAGGCAACAAACTTGCCTGGGTTCTAGTTTAATTATGAACCAAAAACCTGGCCCACCTTCACTAAGGTACACAAAACTTTCAAAGCTCCTAGGCTGAATTTTGGGTGAACCACCTTTCAGAATAGGAAGGAAAGTGATATAATTTGTTTGTGCGGGGGAAGGAAGACATTTGTTTTTGGATCCAAATCAAGCAAAACTTGGCTGATACAGTTGAGTTTCACAGAGAATTTCTCTTTGAACCCTACACTTTAAGGAAAACTCTAGGTGAAACAAAATCAGAGGAAAAGTGGTTTCCATATCCTCTCGTGAACCAATACTATTGTGGCATGCAGCTCTACTGCTAGTAACTAATGGACATTCATTTTGCTCAGACAAGTACATGTGTGCAGTTTACGAGATGACAGAGCCAGCACTTGTGGTCTTTCAGAACTGTATGTCTCCTCAATCCAACTGTAATACATATTCATTCCTCTAGTCCAGCAGCAATATCCATCTGTTTATCTTTCCATCTGCACACCCTTTAGGGCTTGTAATATTCAGGCACTGTTTTCCTGTGAACTCACCTTCTTAGCAGTAATTGATCATTCTGGGAGATGCTAAATGAGTCTTGCTGAC
The DNA here is from genome assembly GCF_002925995.2 of Terrapene triunguis. NCBI lineage: Eukaryota > Metazoa > Chordata > Testudines > Emydidae > Terrapene > Terrapene triunguis. Next base: position 1,121,479 of record NW_020664384.1, read on the forward strand.
TTACTGCTTCAAGTGCCTTATTTCTACCTTGGATAAGAGGGGAAAGTTTCTTTCTAATGAGAGGTGCCTAAGCTGCACACCAGTTAGCGGGGCAACCCTAGTAGTAGCAAAAGCCTGGGCACAAGGTTTGGGCTAGAATTGTGCATTACATTGATTGTAGGTTTCTTTGCAAATAAACCAAAACACCAGAAAGATGGTAAGTTTTGATCCTACACAGGACACGTGGACTTTTTGAGTGGGCTAGGAAAGTGATTTTCTCACTGGGCCAAATTGTACTTTTAAGTAGCATCCCCATGTTGAAAGCAGCGTGGAGATGCGTCACCTTGAGGGAGACCCTGGACAAATTGTGGAATGGCATGGAGAAAGTAAATGCTGGAACATTCTTATATACTTTTTATGGAATGTTCTCCTCTGCATGCAACGAGAATGTCTGAACCAGCTCCACTGGCTGTTGAGGGGAAGGGATTATGTTCCTTCCCCTTTGGAAAGGCACGTGGTATTAGTCTTATGCAGCCCTTTTGTTTTCTGAGTATAAACCCTGCCTTTGGGCTCCTTACTGCCTCTTCCTCTCTCCCAAAATGACTAGTCACAATCTTGCCCTCACTGTTTAAAATGAACATATGTAGGAAGTAGATACATAGGTCCATCCTGGACTGAGGAAGGTAACCAAGTGAGCAACAATCATTGGAAGCTTTGCTCTCATTGAGTGTTGCTTCATTTACAAATAATCAAGCCCATTGAAATGTGAATGGAGGAACATTAGGATCCCAATGAGGCAGTTCTCCATGTAGTGAGTCAACAGGGAACTTTCTAATAGCTGTTAGGAGTAGAAGCCTATTTGGTGCCCTCTTTTTTTAAAGGTTCCCGATATTATAAAGAAAATCATTATACTTTCCCCTCCACCCTGAATTGAAAGAGCACCTGATCTTGTAATTTATTGAATCTAGGCCAGATTTCACGTGACTCTCTCAAGGGGGAGATGTTCTTTGCTATATTTAGAATATAAGGTCTGCAAGGCTCTCCTAGAACATGAGTAAACAACAAAAACATGTTTCCTGTCAGCTGTGTAAATCTCTGGTGATGATACAGATCTCCTGCAACATCATCTGGAGTGATTCAGAGCAGTAGAATGGTGATGAAACATGTTTCTTCATTATTGACACACACTGAAGGTTAATCTATGAGGACAAGTTTTCCAGACACTTTGAAATTCATTGTTTTCCCAAGTGTACTAGGACACTATAAAAACTAGACTCTGCGTGCTTAGTAGGCCCCTTTTGATAACTGATAGCTTCAGCAATTTCAAGGGTTCTTTCTAACTGGGCAAAATGATTGATCTTCAGTGAGAGCTAAATACGTGCATGGTAAGAAGGATGGGCCTATGGTTCAAGTGCTGATCTGGCACTCAGAAAATTTGGGTTCAATTGCTTGGTCTGCCACAGACTTCCTGTGGGACCTTGGGCAAGTGACCTAAGCTCTCTCTTTCAGCTTGCCATCTCTAAAATGGGAGGAATAATATCTACCCTTTCACTTAATCTTATTAGCTCATCAATATACCAGGCATGTCCTCCAAAAAGATATTCACTATTCAATTATTATTCAGAATAATATTAAAATTATATGATATGAAAATAAATTTATGTAGCACTACAGTTTTTTATATTGATCCCCATCACCATACCATCCATACCACAAACAATACTACTCCACCAACAATACAGAAACAGACCAGTTCATATTCTAAGCTCACCACAGGTAGGCTCGAATGCATTCTAATATTTCTGCAATCATGAAATATGCTGCAAATTTTAATTCCTAGATGCAGCATTGTGCTCCTAAATCTAAGCTTTTATTTAAGAAAATGTTACTAGCCTCTTTGGTTGCAAAAGTAACTTTCCATACCAGCACTATGTAAGCCAGTGGGGCAGGACCCCAAAATCCAAGTTGTGCAGAGGAATTTTGGCCACTGTTCCAATCCACAGGTATCTGTAGGATAAAGAAACATGGCCCAAGCTTTGACTCCTTCCTGATACAAATGAGTGATAATGTGAGAGGAGAGCTCCCATAAGGGCCAGGAGGTGCAGGAAGTCCACGTTCTGTGTGTTAAAAGCATTTAAATGAAGGGTGGCTAATGTAGATCAAAGGCGCTTATGTAAGAGTAGATAGCAACAGACCCAACACCCCTGTTATCTCATCACTTTGGAACATAAATTTTTTCCATAGCCATGTCAGTATTTGCACAAGCAGGATATTTAAGAGATGAAGAAACAGGCAGAGCAGATTCTGAAAACATTTCTAAGTATGTAGGAGAACTGTAAATAAAAAGACTTAAACAAATTTTCCAGTCAACAGAGCATTATAATAATAATTTTCTTCTAGCTTTACTTACTTGGTAATAAATATTTCACCTCTGATGCATTTGCAGTATGGATTCTTAAGAATATCTTCTGAATAAACTGTCACCAATATACCAGAAGCAGCTTGAGAGATTATTTTGAAATGACATATAAATATGAACCCCAGGACTCGTTTTACTGTATGTCTTCAAGTGCTTTAAAATAAATAAAACGTATCTGTCCCTCCCTTGTGTCTGCCTCCACGTTCACCAAGGTTTCTTTGGCATCTATGCTGCCGCATAATGATACATTCTTGGCACCACTTCATAATGATTTCAGGGGATCTAAAAAGAAAAAAAAAATTACTCTAACTCTTAACCTTTAATGTTCATCCTTTTTATCTGGATAGGGGGACACTGAGCACAGATATCTGAAATAAAGGGCATCTTCATATATTTTTTGCACTCACCTTTAAAGCAGTTTCAAATCCACACACAAAGCATGGGTGGGGATGGTGGGGAAACATTTTTCCTCTTCAAAAATGTCTAGCTTCTATGTTAAATGATGGAAATTAGCTGCTAATTGCTTAGAGTGCAGACTTTTTAAAAAATGATGTGAACCCATAATGGTTGTAATAACAAACTTAGCTATGAAAATTTTTCATAAAGAAGAAAAAATGTGTGATTTTGCAACACTGAGATCAGAGTTTGCTTTGCCAGCTTGTCCTAAGCTGTTTGGGATGTGAGGAGTGATGAACACTGTCAAAGAGCGCCAAAATCCAGGAAGCAGATGGAGAAACTTGTTTCACTCTCGAATATGGTTATCTTGACTGATTGCACAGGACAGCATAATCAGGGTCCAGATGCAACCATGTGCAGCTATCCTTGTTTTTAAGGTTGCCATGGCATGGGATCTTCCAGGTTAAGATATGCACAAAGAGAAGTAAGTAGGTTCCCAGAGGAGCTCCATGCAGAAGATAAATATATAATGCCATCCCAAAGGCACTGAGGAGAACTCATAAAGCAAAACCATAATTATGGCATAAACAACCTGCAGTAGCCAGACACATTAAAATATCTCACTTAATTAGTGCTATTGAATCATGTGAAAGATGTCACTAGCGTTGAGCTGCAAATTCCTATTTAAATGTAGACATGCCCAATGATTGGAGGTGTCTGGATCCCTAATCAGCTCAGATTTGAATAGGGAGAAGGAGTTTCTACAAAATTTTCATGGGGTATTGGATCAATGTTTGGATTTTGTTTTAGATCCATTGTAACTGGAACTAACAAAACCTAATACCAAAAACCCCCAGTCCATATATGTTTAATTTCTCATACCTTGAATGACATTATTTATTTTTAGTAGGTACTTTAGAAGCTGTTATAGGTGGGGCTGGTAGCACTGCCTATTATTATGGTTAAACCAATACTTCCCTTTTGCAAGATCCTTATTTTCAGTTGCTTATAACTTTGCCACAATTTAACGATTCGGAGTTAAATTCATCATGCCGGGTTCTGCCTCAGGTTGAATTTTTTGGAAAAATTCTGCCAAAACAATTCAGTCATTTCTAAGAACAAAGCTAGGGAAAATGCACTGTTTTGCCCAAGTTAAAAAAAAAAAATCTAGTGACATTTTCTTTGAGAAACTCTAACACTAATATGTTTTGGAGCAGGGGCTTGAAATTTGGTGTGTGGGGGGAGGCGGCCTTTGTGTCAGGAATGTGCCTTTTGCCAGTCCTGTGAAGGAGACTGTTGTCTGTAAGATCCCAGCTTCATTTGTTGCAGAAGTTGGAATGTGTGTAGTTAATGAGGCAGGAGATTGCAGGAAAGGAAGGTTTCATAGATAAAGCAGTTGAATTGCCACCTTGAAGAACTGGATTCTTTCCCTGCCTCCAGCACAGAGTTCCTCTGTGATTCTAGACAACTCATTGGAAATAAGCTTTTAACAGGTGGTTACTAATTTTGTATTCCTCATCTTCTGGGTATGGACTTGAGACCTTGGCGACTGATTTGCAGAAGCTGCAACTGAAGTCAATGGGAGCTGCTCTTTGAACATATAAGTGCTATACATTGCTAAGTACTCTGAAAAATCAGGTCCTAGTCACCTCAAATTGAGCACCCAAAATTAGAGGAGAACTAAGGTGCAGAGAGTATGCTCTAAAAGTATCCATCTATAAAATGGAGACAGTAATACCACTTCACATCACAGGTGTGTTGTGAAGATAAATTCACTAATATTTGTCGAAGCACTCTTACTAAAGTGGTGAGTCGTATAGAAAAGCCCATGAGAAAATTAATAATTCTCTTTTCAGAGCAGAGTTTGAATAATGTGCAATATATAAGTCATGGGGCTATACATTGAACAACCACTAACAGCTAAATGTTCTGGAGTGATTTGTTCCAGGTATGTGGCTTGATTCAATGCTTGCTGATATCCCTCAGTAAGGGGGCAGTGTTGACCTAATTTGACTATGTTTGAAAGTCAGTCACTAGTGAACATTGGAGCAGCTAACCAGAGAGTTTCTGTGGGAGTTTGTGGGGGGAGATTTTATTTTTGGTTTTTAGGAATAGGGTCTAGGAAGAGAAGACATTGATGGTGACTAAGGCAGCACTAGAAGTAACCCAAGGAGGAAAGGAGAGAAAGAAGATGGTCAGATGCAGAGGTTGTGGGATGTATATCATCCTTGAGGGGGTATCTGATGGAAGCTATGTATGCATGAAATGTTGCCTGATAGAGCTCATGGTAAAGAAGATGCCAGGATTAGAAATGCAGCTGGAGACTATGATGGAATTCAGATGGGGATGCAGGATAGTACAGAAGAGGAGAGAGGTGGTGGTATAGACAGCTCGAGATTTGTAGACACCTGCTGAACAAAAGGACCTGGAAGGCAGACTAACAGAAGAGGAGAGTGGTCCACGGATGAATGCTATCATGAAGACAAGGCAGAGGAAGAGACCAGCTAGTGGTGGTGAAATTGTGTCAAGTAATGGGTTTGCTGCACTGGGGAATGAGGAGGAGAAACAGGCAGAAGATGGGGTCACGAGGATGAAAAGAAGGGAAGCTAGACCCTGCAGAAGAGAGGAAGAGATTATGGAGATGACCAGAGCCTAAGGATGATATACAGGGGACTGCAAGAGAGAACATAAGCCAGATTCTTAGCAATACCAAGAAGAGACAGGGTTTATGGGATAGAAGACTCTATGCTCAGAAGAATCCACAGGCCTGTCACCAGATCCAGAACAGAAGAGTGTTCTGAGAGACAAGATAGATAAGGTAATATATTTTATTGGACCAACTTCTGTTGGTGAAAGGTACAAGCTTTCAGGTTTCATTAAGCTCTTCCTCAACTCTAGGGAAGGAAACCAGAGTGCCTGAGCTAACTACAAGTTGGGACAGATTGTTAAGCATAAGGGATTGTATGTATGTTTGTTTTTTTATCATTTTTCTATGTGAGTTCATTGAGAGTGCAGTGACTGGGACATTTGATGTACTGGATGAGGTATGCCACATGTTGTGATAGGCATGTGCAGGACCCATAAAGAGCGTGCTGTCTGCCAGGAGCAAGCATATGAGATGTGGGTATGAGGCTGAATAGGATCCTGAGGGGAGTGGGGGGAAATCTACTGATTGTGCTGCTTGTGGAGATGAATGATACTGCTAGATTCCCACTGGAATTGATCAGGGACGACTATGTTTGGCTGCGTAAAATGCTTTAAAAAGTGAAAGCTCAGGTGATTTTCAGTAGGATACTTCTGGTCCCTGGAGAAGGAGGGTGAAGCTGTGACATGATAATGGAGGTCAACAGGTGGCTCAAGGATTAGTGCTATAAGGAAGGTTTTGGGATGATTGACCATTACAAAAAGAAGACTCTTCTCGACTGACGGACTCCACTTGAATACTTGGAGTATTAATCTTCTGGGTTGAGGCTGGCCTGATTGTTAAGAATGGCTTTAAGCAGGACATGCGGGGAAAGAAAGTTGGGAGAGACTGATGACTATGCCTGGCTTCAAAACACAGGAGAAGGAAAATCCGCTCAATCAAGATATAGTAAGGAATAATGGACACCACAAGCTAGAAAACTGGGTGAGGTTCAAAGGAAGCAACTGAAATGCTTGTACACAAAGGCAAGGAGTCTGGACAATAAAATGGAGGGCCTGGAACAACTGGTGCAGGAGGTTATAGGGATTACAGAAATTTGGTGGAATAGGACTCGTGATTGGAATACAGGTATTGAAAGGTATTTGCTGTTTAGGAGAGAGAGAAATAAAGGTAAAAGTGATGGGGCAGCATTGTACATCAAGAAAGCAGTAAACTGTAAAGAAATATAAAGTGATATTATGGACAAAAGAGAATCTGTTTGGGTCAAAATCACTTTGAGGAAGATTATAAAAGAGATTCTGTTGGGATAATGTTAAGGATTGGCAATGGACCCCAGGGTCAGACACAGATATGGATAGTGACCTCTTTAATATTATTAGAGAGAGAAATACTTTTGAGAATTTTCATAATGGGATACTTTAACTTCCCAGATATCGATTGGAGAATAAATGCTTCTAATATTGGTAGGGCCCACTTATTCCAGGACGTGATAGATGACAGTTTTCTTCTTCAAATTGTCACTGAACCTACAAGACTAAAATTGAATCATAGATTTGGTTTTGACTAAGTAGTGAGGACATCATAGAAGAGCTGGTAATGGGAAATAACCTTGGATCAAGTGATCACGAGTTGACTCAGTTTAAATTGAAGGATAATCAAAACCAGGTTGTCAATTATGGGTTGTTTTTTTATATAAAAAGAGCAGACTTTGGGAAATTAAAGGAATTCAATCAACTGGACTGAAAAGCTCAAGGACTTATATGCAGAGGAGGCTTGGAATTTCTTCAACTCAACTATACAAAAAAAAAATGCATCCAAATAAAGAGGAGGAAACTTGTAAAGAAAGGCTCCAGACCCAGTTGGATGAATAACCACCTCAAACAAGTTATTAGGAGTAAGCAGAGAGCCTATAGGGAACAGAAAAAGGACATGATCAGCAAAGAAAGCTACGTGACAGAGGTTAGAAAATTTGGGAATAAAGTGAGAATTGCTAAAAGTTGAACTGAATTAGCTCTTACCAAGGAAATTAAAATAAATAATAAAAGGTGTTTAGCTATATACATAAAAAGAGAATAAGGAAGGATGAAGTTGGCCCATTATGCAATATGGATGGGGGCAGGAAATTAAAGATAATTTAGGTATGGCCCAAAAACTAAATGAGTACTTTGCCTCAGTTTTCAGTAACAATGCTAATATAGCACATGTGCATGAAGGCAGTATGGCTGATGGAAATGAATGTCTAGAAATGGAAATTAGTATATATAAGATGGAATAAAAATTAGAGCTTAATGCACTCAAATCAAGGAGACCAGATAACTTCCATCTCAGAATACTGAAAGAACTGGCATGTGAGATTGCTACTCAAGTAGCAAGGATTTTTAAGAAATCTATTTGGGAGTAGTACCATATGACTGGAGAATAGCTGATGTCATACCTATATTTAAAAAGTGGGGGGGGGAGATGGGGAAGTGATCCAGGAATTACAGACCTGTTAGTCTGACCTCAGTGGTATGCAAGGTTTTAGAGCAATTTGTGAAGGGAAGAATAATTAAATTCATAGAGGTAAATGGTAAAGAGGGTGTAAAATGCAATATAAGTATGACATTTTTACCCAAGGTAACTCATGCCAGACTACCCTGATTTTTTTCTTTGAGAAAATAATTCAAGGGACATGCAGTTGATCTAATATAGTTGGACTTCAGTAAAGCATTTGACACAGTACACATGGCACATAGGAAATTATTAGTCAAATGAAGGAAGACAGAGATCAGTGCAAGTATTGTAAAGTGGATCAGGAATTAGTTAAAGGGAAGATGGCAATGAGTTGTGCTGAAAGGTACATTTTCAGACTTGATAAAGGTTACTAATGAAGGAAAATGTTGGTAGATGAACAAATGGATATAAACTAGCCAAATTCAGGCTGGAAATTAGAAGGTTTCTAACCATCAAAGGCATGAGGTTCTGGAACAGCCTCTTAGTAGGTGTTGTGGGTTAAACAACCGAATTAGTTTTAAGAGAGAGATGGACAAGTTTGTGAGTGCAATTGTATGATGGGTTGTTTGTTGATGTTGGGGGTGAGGGTTCAGCAGCCCTGGACCTCACTTCAGGTTTGTTTTGTTCCTAAAACTCATACTTCTGTATTGCAGCCAGCCACTGGCAGGGGTCAGGAACAGATTCCCTCCAACCCCCAAAGTATTCTGGGAGGGTTTATTTCTCTCCTTCCTCTGTAGCGTCAGGGGTGGCCATGGCTGGAGATGGAATATTGGGCGGGATGGGCCAGGTTTCCAAGGTGGCACTGAGCAATCTCTCTCAGATGCTTGGCTGGCAGGTACTTTCTCACATGCCCAGGGTCTAGCTGATCAGGGAAGTGGGGTTGGGAAGTAATTTTGCCAAGGTCAGATTGGCAGTGACCTGTGGGGTGTGGGGGGGGTCACCTTCCTCTGCAGCATGTGGGTGCAGGTCTCTTGCCAGGAATATCTGGGTATATATCATTTAATTATTTCCCTGCCATTGCGAGGGCTTTGAGTGCCTGTGCACCTTGGTACGTTCTATTCTTTACCTGTGGCACATAATAGTAGGTTGTAATACTTGGTCTCCTTTCAGTTGTTGGCTTTAGTGTGTGGGTGATGTTGGTGGACTGTGATACACAAGTATCAGAGGGGTAGCCATGTTAGTCTGGATCTGTAAAAAGCAACAGAGAGTCCTGTGGCACCTTTAAGACTAACAGATGTATTGGAGCATAAGCTTTCGTGGGTGAATGCCCACTTCGTCGGATGCATGTAATGGAAATTTCCATTGGCGGTTATAAATATGCTGGCAAGAATCAGTCTGGAGATAACAAGGTTAGTTCAATCAGGGAGGGTGAGGTCCTCTGCTAGCAGTTGAAGTGTGAACACCAAGGGAGGAGAAACTGCTTCTGTAGTTGGATAGCCATTCATAGTCTTTGTTTAATCCTGATCTGATGGTGTCAAATTTGCAAATGAACTGAAGCTCAGCAGTTTCTCTTTGGAGTCTGGTCCTGAAGTTTTTTTGCTGTAAGATGGCTACCTTTACATCTGCTATTGTGTGGCCAGGGAGTTTGAAGTGTTCTCCTACAGGTTTTTGTATATTGCCATTCCTGATATCTGACTTGTGTCCATTTATCCTTTTACGTAGTGACTGTCCCGTTTGGCCAATGCACATAGCAGAGGGGCATTGCTGGCACATGATGGCATATATAACATTAGTGGACGTGCAGGTGAATGAACAGGTGATGTTGTAGCTGATCTGGTTAGGTCCTGTGATGGTGTTGTTGGTGTAGATATGTACATTACATGCATCCATTACATGCATCCGACAAAGTGGGCATTCACCCACGAAAGCTTATGCTCCAATACATCTGTTAGTCTTAAAGGTGCCACAGGACTCTCTAGTGTTCAAGAAGAATCAACTCCCTTTTATTTTACTAGAACTCATGTTAGTCTGTAAAATACAAACTGCTCCAGAGTAATTTTACAATCTCTGGCAGTGCTGGTGGGAAATTGATTTTTTGCAATATAATTTCCTTCACATTTATACAATAATTATTAAATAAACAGCTGAACTTTTGGTTTTCATTCTCTTCTGTGGCTTCATTTTGACATGCTGATTTAGCACGCTTGAGGGCTGTATTTTCGTGGTGCTCTTTGGATTTTCCACAGTACAAAAAGATTTTCTGGCAAATCAATTTTAACAAATTCGCTTCCCTACTAGCTGTATTCTGAGATCCTGTTACCCATTTTATGTCACTTGGTAGATTCTAAATTAGACGTGACTTTTGTTGCACTGGTAGGATTTTAAGCCTATTAGAATTTGGAGTTTCTAAAGTATAATCCTGCAATTTTGAGTGGTTTTCCCTTATGAATATGAAAAACAGCAAGGCCATGTATTTCAGCTGGAGGAGGAAAGTGCCAATAATGTCAAAAATTGAATGCAAATTTGGGTGGCAGGTGGGAGTCACTTCTGGATGTTATTGGATACGTGGCAGCTGCTTTTCATAATATACTTTCAATGTGTTCTCTATAAAAGGAGATTATTTTTATCACACCACAGTGATGTGGATTAGTATTTAAGGAGGCATGTTAATATAAACAATCGCTGTTTGCATTTGTATGCTTATCTGGGGTATAGCTTTTAGCACAATGTTGCGAGGAGCATGAGCTGCCTATCATCTCATTGCTATTCAGGGTAATGATATCACATGAAAAATGTACTGTGTCCAAGTTCTTCTTGTAATACTTAGTTCCTGGGTAATCAAATTGTAACTAGAAAGCAAATCATGAATTAGTAATTTGGCTTAATGAAGTTAATTATTTCCTAATGATACTATCTCTAATAGCAAGAAAAAGGTATTACTTGTGACACTAATTAGGTCATGGCAGTAACATATTTTGGGAAAGAATATGAACCTATGAAATCAAGTATTCCAGAACTGTGAACTTCTTGACATCTCATTTCTATTTATACCTTTTCTTTAAGTCTGTGTGTGAGCTAAAGGAAAGTTTCACATATAGTTCACTTCCCTAATTCTCTCTACTCCCACCAGACCAATATGAAACAAAAAGCAAGCCAAGCAAAAGTTAGATAAAGGTGAAGGGAGTGAGGCAACAGGAAGCTTTCAGAATACTTCATTGAATCAAATGATGTCTTAATGTGAAATGGAATTAATAGGATTCTATATTAATTGTTTTCACCAAGAGTCCCAACTAAGAGAACTCTACATGTAACCCTTCTGCCAGGTGAAGTCGGCAGCAACCAGGATCAGGTTCAATATCTAGGGGTTCCTTTTCAACAATACAAGAGAAAACCGGGTCAAGCCTTCACCCAATAACCTGGGAAAATTACGCACCACCCTCTGGGTACCTCTAAGAGGCAAGCACAGAGTCTGAGTGTAGGAAAGAAACTTTTAATGAAAGGAGGGAAGTCATCTGACATTAATTAGGGAAAACGCCGCAAGCATGATTCATAAACATAAAACCGTGAGCAGGACACCCACTCTAGAGTGTGTGGGACAGAGTCTTATGCCTCATGTTCTTGAGTTCTACAAACGAAAGTTCCTTTAACATGCCCCTCTCTGCTTCCTCACCATACTCCGCTCAGAGTGGTTGTCCTTGATCCAAAGGTGCATCTGTGTGAGTTCACCTCCCACTTGTGGGGTAGGGGGAAAGAAGACACCTTACTTGCTCTGCCATCTGAGCACTTGCTCTGGCTGGCCGTTCCGCCAGCCCCCCAGCCAGCTGCCGTTCCACTCTGCCAGTCGCCCTGCCAGCCACTGTGCTGCACACAGTCATCTTCAGTGATTCTCAGCTCTTAGTGGGGAAACTTCATTGCTGAAGCAGGCTGGGAAAAGACGCTGTCTCACAAGAAGTGATTTCGGGGCTCCAGTTAGCACTTAACAAAACAAAAGACTCCTAATGGGGCCTTATTTAGCTTACTTACTTTGAACCGTGGGGAGGGGCAGGTTAAATTGCCTGGGATTCTGAGATAGAGCCCACACCTCCTGGTAGGGACACCTGTCCCCACCCCCTCTTACTTTCACAGTGGTCTGCATCCAAGCCCCCGGCTTAGCGAGTTCATTTCAGTTGAGGATGACCCCTTCAGTAAGGCCAGGCTAAGCACAGTTCTGCTCCCCTTTACTCATACAATAAAGATAATACTGATAACATTTCACTACCCCCGCATTCAGTACTAAAGTGATTTGTAACCCAACACCAGCCAAAGTTGATCACTTTGGGCAACACAGCTCTGTCTGCTGAATACCTAGGCAGAGTAGTTGTGGTTCATGTAAATACAGTCTGCTCCTGAAATCTTTTCCCCTTCCATGTTTGCCAGAAGCTGGGAATGGGCGACAGGGGATGGCTCACTTGATGATTACCTGTTCTGTTCATTCCCTCTGGGGCACCTGGCATTGGCCACTGTCAGAAGACAGGATACTGGGCTAGATGGACCTTTGGTCTGAACCAGTATGGCTGTTCTTATGTTCCCCAGCTAGCTGTCAGTGGAGAGCTCATTCAGACCCTGCTTACATCCCTCTGAAAATATATTTGAATTAAAATAATTCAGGTATTCAACTGCTCTTTTCTTTGGTTAATATTTTTAATAAAATTATTCCCCCTTCGCTCAATGAATTGAATGGCATTGTTTCAACAAATCAGTGACCAAAGCAAAATGGATCTATGAAGAATACACCTAAGATATTGAATGTGTGGAGGCAATAAAATACATGAACTGTCAGATGTTCCACCAGTAGCTGTACAGCTCTTTGAAAATATAAAGTGGACCTGGTCAGGAATATTTTTTGATGAAATACATTTTTCCATGGTAAAAATGGTAACTTGTCAAAAATGAAATTGTTTGCAGGAAAGAGTTGGTTTTGATAAATTTTCTGTTTGAAAATACTTTAAATTTTTTTTTTAATTGTTGAACCATGTAGTTTTTGGTTTTAAATTGCTTTTTGTTATTACATTTAAGCTAATTTGTAGTAAAAATGAAAAAAGAAAGGTCAAAATCAGAATGAAATGTTTCAAATGACTGGATCAAAACAAGATTTTATAAAATTTTTGCTTTGCAAATTCTAAGGGACTTGGATTCTTCTCCCTTACTGACACAGTGCTGCCAGCTCTTGTGTTGTCCTGAGTCACATGTTATTTTGTGTTTTCCTTAAAACCTCAGCTCCTGGAATCATAGAAATGTAGGGCTGGAAGGGACCTTTAGAGATTCTCTAGTCCAGCCCCCTACTCTGAGGCAGGGCCAAGTATACTTAGACCATCTCTGACAGGTGTTTGTTCAACCTGTTCTTAAAAACCTCCAGTGATCGAGATTACACAACCTCCATTGGAAGCCTATTCCAGAGTTTTACTACCCTTACAGTTAGAAAGTTTTTTTCCTAATATCTAACCTACATGTCCCTTGCTGCAGATTAAGCCCATTACATATTGTTCTACCTTCAGTAAACATGAAGAACAATTGATCACTGTCCACTTTATAATGACTCTTAACCTATTTGAAAATTTCTTATCAGGTCCCTACGCAATGTTCTTTTCTCAAGACTAAACATGCCCAGTTCTTATAACCTTTTCTCATTGGTCAAGTTTTCTAAACTTTTTTATCACTTCTGTAGCTCTCCTTTGGACACTCCAATTTGTCCACATCTTTCCTAAAGTGTGGTGCCCAGAACTGGACACACTGCTCCAGCTGAGGTCTCATCAGTGCTAAACAGAGTGGCACAATTGCCTCCTGCATCTTACATGTGGCACACCTGTTAATACACCACACAGTGATATTATCCTTTTCCACAACTGTCACATAGTTGGCTCACATTCCATCTGTGATCACTATAGCCCCCAGATTCTTTTCAGTAGTACTCCCACCTTGCCAGTTATTTCCCATTTTGTAGTTGTGCATTTGATTTTTTTCCTACCTATGTGTAGTACTATGCACTTGTCTTTACTTGCATCTAATCTTTCAGACCAATTATCCAATTTTTCAAGGAAACTTTTACATTCTAATCCTGTCCTCCAAAGTGTTGCTATTCCTCCCAGTTTGGTGTCATCTGTCAATTTTATAAGCATTCTCTCCACTCCATTATCCAAGTCATTAATGAAAATATTAGATCCATGACAGAGCCCTGTGGGAACCCACTAGATATGTCTTCCCAGTTTGGCAGTGAGAGCCATACATAAGTACTCTCTGAGTGGTAGCCGTGTTAGTCTGTATCAGTAAAAACAATGAAGAGTCCTTGTAGCACCTTAGAGACTAACGAATTTATTTGGGCATAAGCCCATGAAAGTTTATGCCCAAATACATTTGTTAGTCTCTAAGGTGCCTTTCTGAGTACAGTCTTTCAACCAGTTTTGCACCTACCTTATAGTAATTTCATCTAAACCAGAGTTTGCTTATGAGAATGTGATGTTGAGACGGTATCAAAAGCCTTACTAAAATCAATATATATCAAGTCTACAGCTTCTCCTCCCCCCTCCCCCAACACACACACATTATGCCAGTAACCCTGTAAAAGAAGGAAATTAGTTTGGTTTGACATGCTTAGTTCCTGAAAAATCCATGTCGACTTACTACTTCTCTAGGTGCTGTTGTATTTATTTAGATTGAAAATAGCGCCAAAGGTATTACTATAACAGAGTCACTGTCCAGCATTAAACAGTGTTAAACAAGGTCCGAGATTTGTTATACAGAGACATTAGTCTGCTTAATTCCCAAGGCAAACACATCATTAAAAATCCTTTTAACTTTTTAATAAAGACACCGAAAAGAAAGAAAAATAATTAAAGCATTTGAAATGTAAAGTATTAAATAAGGCTTTCATTTCGGCAATGTCCCTTGTTCCCTTTTCCTTTAGCTGGAGAGGGTTTTAAAAGGAGGGGGGGACCCCTTGTTTAACAGGCTGTTGGATGGTATTAAAGATGGTAGTAACTGTCCCTTTGGGGGAAAGAAAAGCAGTTAGTTGAGATGAACTGGAGGAGCTGTTATTGCTGTTCATCCTTTCATCCCCGGTGTACTTTGGGATTCAGATGGAGCAGGTATGGGTGGTGATGTCATCTGGCTCCCTCTCTCTGTCCTGGTCTGATCAAGACATTTCTTAGGCTCAGGATGATGAAGGAAATGGAGGAGGTGGCCACTATGATCATGACATGAAGCTTGCTCATCAGTAGAGTCCGTTCTTCTTGGACCGGTCTCCTCAGTTCCTTCTCTACCGTCCCCAGCCTGAGACGGAGCTCAGCAGACTCGTTAGAGACTTTGCTCTCTCTTTGTTTAAATACCTTCCTTGTTAGTCAATTTTTTACCAGTGGTACTTAGATAACACTTCTCCTATCTTTTTCTCTCTAAAAACAAAACAAAAACAAGAAAAAAAAACTTTTCTTTCCTGTCAGCAGCAGCCGCTTCTGACCTGCCTGGCTCCCCAGGCTTTAAGAGCTACTCTACCTGCCATGATGCCATCCCTCCCTTAGATGGCCATTCAAAATGTATAAAATGCTTGGGGGGGGGCCCACATCCCCCCAAAATGTGCCCACTGCAGCAAGCTAAAATCCAGGGCAAGTAAGGACAGGGAGCTGAGATTAAAACTGCTCCTCCTCCAGAAGTCCTTAGGGTCAGCTTCAGACCCGGGCACCAACTCCGCTGCATGCCACAGCCCCCCCACCCCACCTCAAAGAAAGAAAAGAAAACCTCAAAAAAATGGCACCCTCTCTCACCCGCAAAGGTTACTTCGTGGGAGAAGACTTCTCCAGGCAGGTCTACAACCTCCCTCCCAGCGCTTCCCCGGCTGAGCACTTTTGACATGCTGGGCTCCTCCGGTGCCGTGCAATACCTGCCTGCGCCTGCAGCGGTAGCATGAAGCTCCAGTGCCAAGGCTTCAGGCTTCCAGTTGCCTGCCTCTCTCACGGCACCGTTTGGCACCGTGACGGAAGCAGTCCCGACACATGTTGACATGCCTGACCCCCCACAGATTATTCTTGCTCTCCCGTCACCGTCACCCGCTGAGCTGGCCGGCAGTGAAACAAGGCTCAGGACTCCGGTGCAGAGGAACCTTTCTTCACAACAAATTCCTCTTGCACAGCTCTCACCTCACAGAGGAGCTCCGGCACCACAATTTATGCAGTCAAGGGACCTGCTGGTGTCACCTATCGTGCAGTCACCCCTACTTAATGCCTACTTCTCTCCAAATGCTCAGTCAGGGTCCAGACAGCCTTCCTCCAGTGATGAGGAATCTGGACTGCAGGGGGAATTTTTATCATATCAAATCTCCCGTTCTCAGACCCCAATCAATAGAGGTCATAGAAAAATTACCTCATCCTACTCTCAGGGTCCTGCCCTGTGATGTGTAAACCCCTGGATGGCACCACCTCTTCCCTTCCCACCACAGTGGCAATATTGGGCTACATGGGCACCTTATCCTCAAGACCACACTCACTATGCCACCACACCTGCCCCGGCACCGCCAGTTGATGAACCTGCCACTGACGTAAGGCACCAGGCAGCACCGTCACAATTGCAGGATCAATCACAACCTGCCTCCACTCCAGTAGACCCAGTTGTTACGCCTGATAAAGCCTTACTTCCTCCTCCCCCGACATCTTCGGATGACTTCTCAAAATTTCAAGACATTTTCAAAAGAGTTGCCAGTGAGTTAAGAATTAACTTGGAGGAGGTTCCTGAACAGCAGCCTGAGTTAACGGACATCCTGCAGCCCCCTTCTTCTTCTAGGATTGCATTACCGATCAATGAAGCCCTTTTGGAACCTGCTAAGGCCATCTGGCAGACTCCCGCTGCAAGCCTACTTACTTGTAAGCGAGCGGACCGGAAGTACTTCATCCCTTCCAAGGGCTCTGAATTCCTTTTCACTCATCCAGCGCCAAACTCGCTGGTAGTAGATGCAGTCAACCAAAAGACCAAACACCAGTTTCCCCGCTCTACCCCATCCGACAAGGACAGTAAGCAATTAGATCTGCTTGGACATAAAGTATACGCATCTTCCATGTTACAATTTCACATTGCTAATTATACTGCCGTTCTGGCAAAATATGACCACAAAAATTACAATAAAATCATGGACTTTATTGATGACGTTCTGGAAGAAAAGAAACAACAATTTTTACAGTTCTAGTTTCCGAGGGACAAATCATCTCATGTACCACTCTTCAAGCGACCCTCGATGCAGCCAATACTGCAGCAAGATCCACTGTTATAGCAGTGGTGATTCGCCGAGGTTCATGGCTCTCCTCCTTTTCCTTTTCTTGAGAGGTCCAGAGTACCATTGAATATCTTCCATTCAACGGCAACAAACTCTTTGCCTCCACGACGAACAACGTACGTCATTCAATGAAGGGCTCAAGGGCAACTCTCCAGTTCCTAGGAATTCAAACCCCTATGACCAGAAGGCTACAATATAGATACCAACCTTACCCGCATACACCCAGCAATTCCATAGATCACATGAGCAACAACAGCAACACCAGAGACCCAGATACCAGCACCGCCGTCTCAATTCCTTGGCAGCATCTCAATCCCCACCGACTAATAAGCAGATTTGAAGCCTTAGTCGAGGGGTTAGAAAACAACATTCCCACTTCGGCGCTTACACCGCATGCCCCTATTTTTGGACACCGCCTACGACCATTCTCCCATCAATGGCAGAACATTACTGCCGACAAGTGGGTTATAGAGGTCGTCACAATTAGCTATTCCATCCCTCTTCAGGGACCCCTCTCACGAGCAACTGCTCCTCCAAGAAGTACAACATCTCCTTCAATTGGGAGCAGTGGAAGTCGTGCCTAAACAAGACAAAGGAAAGGGTGTCTATTCCAATTATTTCTTAACAGAAAAGAAAACCGGGGGATGGCGACTGATCCTCAACCTCAGGCAGCTCAACAAATTTATCAAAAAGCAAAAGTTCAAAATGGTTATCCTCATCACCATAATCCCAGTGCTGGAGCAGGGCGATTGGTTTTCAGCCCTCGACCTACAGGATGCCTATTTTCAAGTGACTATACATACGGCCCACAGACATTTCCTTTGTTTTACCCTTGGCTCGACACACTTTCAATACAGGGTGCAACCCTTCGGCCTATCCACCGCCCCCCAAGTTTTTTCCAAGCTTCTAGCTGTAGTCACTGCCTACCTCAGGAAACAAGGGGTCTTAATATTTCCTTACCTCAATGATTGTCTCCTCAAAGCCTTAACGCTCAACGAAGCACTTCGAGTCACACAGCTCACTGTCACTTGCTTCCTATCCCTTAGTCTACAAATAAACAAAAACAAATCCACATTATCTCCTACCCTGCACCTGGAGTTCATAGGAGCACACCTCGATTCCCGGACGGGAATAGCATCTCTCCCGCCTGACCGCTTCAACACCATAAAACTATTGGCCACAAAACTTCGCAACAGTCCTCAGGTCACTGCTCAAGACTGTCTACAACTATTAGGTCACATGGCCTCGTGCACTTTCGTGGTCAAATATGCACGACTATACATGAGGTGCTTCCAAGCTTGGTTGGCCATGGTTTACAGACCGAATGTACACACCCTAAACAAGCCTCTATCCATACCTTTCAGAGTCAAAGACTCTCTCCTATGGTGGACAGTTCCCTCCAACCTCTGCTCAGGAGTCCCCTTTCTCCCAGATACTCCATCCCTCATAATGACTACCGATGCATCCCTCACAGGATAGGGTGCACAAATGTCCCACCACACAGCCCAGGGGCTATGGTCTTCAGCTGAAACCTCCCTACATATAAACATCCTAGAACTTCGAGCCATACGCAACGCCTGCCATCACTTCCTCCCATTGATCCGGAACCAACATGTACGGATAATGACCGACATCGCCTGCATGTTCTATGTAAACAGGCAGAGAGGCGCTCGCTCTCACTTGCTTTGCACAGAAGCTATGAAGCTCTGGAAGGTGCCTTGCTAACAACATCCGGATATCAGCCGCCTATTTTCCCGGAGCTCTGAATACCACAGTGGATGAATTAAGCAGATGCTTTCCCTGGGATCATGAATGGGAGATAAACGAGACGATCATCCGCAACATATTCCGCATTTGAGGCTACCCAACCATAGACCTTTTTGCAACTGTGAAAAACACAAAATGTCCCGAATTTTGCTCCAGAGCAGGCGTGGGCAAACATTCCCTAGGAGATGTGTTCATGATCTCATGGGATCAGGACTTACTATATGCATTTCCCCCGATACCAGTTCTCCACAGAGTTCTGACAAAGATACGAACAGATCATGCCACGGTAATTCTGTTTGCCACTTGGGGCCCAGACAACCATGGTTTCCATTCCTCACCAGAATGTCAATTCACCCAGCGATTTTGTTGCCCCTCACTCTGAACCTCTTATCATAGGAACACGGCCGATTTCTTCACTCCAACCTGTCCATGCTTCATCTCAAAGCTAGGTTCCTACATGGTTCTCCCAAAACAAACTAGCATGCTCTGAGCAGGTTCAAAGAGTGCTCCTACATAGCAGAACACAATCTACTCGCATCACCTATCTCCGAAAGTGGAAGCAATTCACACACTGGTGCTCAACTAAACAAATTCCTCCTACTTCTTCACTTCTTCCGTTCATACTTGACTACCTATTAAACCTTAAGCAATCTGGCCTTTCTTTCAGCTCCATCAAAGTCCACTTACCTGCTATTGCAACTTTTCATGACAAGATCAACGATACCTCTGTTTTTGCTCATCCAATTACCAAGCGTTTTCTCAAAGGGCTCCAATGCCTATACCCAGACATTAAACCTCCTACCCCTCTGTGGGACCTTCACTTAGTATTAACCTGCTTAACTCAAAAACCATTCGAGCCCCTAGCCACTTGCTCCCTCTTACACCTCTCTATGAAAACAGCATTCTTAGTGGCAATCACCTCTGCCAGACAGGCAGGAGAAATAGCAGCTCTCATGGCAGACCCACCGTATATGCTATTTTTTAAGAACAAGGTTACCCTCCGACTACACCCTAAATTTCTTCCAAAGGTGCATTCGTCATTCCACATCAATGAGCCGATACACCTACCAACCTTCTTTCCTAAACCCCATGCAAACTCTTTTGAATCCACAATGGATACGTTAGATGTACACAGGGCTTTGTCCTTCTATTTGGATAGAACCAGGCCCTTTAGTCTTCTAGACTCTTTGTCTCCATTGCAGAGTGCTCCAAAGGGACACTTATTTCTACCCAGAAACTTTCAAATTGGATTTCTGAGTGTATCTGACTGTGTTATCAGATAAAGAAAGTTACACCTCCATCCGGCTTCAGAATTCCACTAGATCTGTGGCTACCTCCATGGCTTTTTTACGAAAGTCCCTCTGCCTGACATCTGTAAAGTGGCCACTTTGATTTCTGAACACACATTTGTTAAGCATTATGCCCTTACTCACGGCCCTCTCTCTGATACACGATTAGGCAGAGCTGTATTATCTACTGCATTCTTACCAGATCCGAAGTCCCTACCTCCTTGAGATATACACTGCTTTTAAGTCACCTGGAGTGGAGCACCCACAGGGACATCTCTCGAAGAAGAAGAGGAGGTTACTCACCCTGTGCAGTAACTGACGTTCTTCGAGATGAGTGTCCCTGTGGGTGCTCCACTACCCACCCTCCTCCCCTCTACTTCGGAGTTGGGGTAGCCTCTATTGTAGAGAAGGAACTGAGGAGACCCGTTGCGCATGCATACTATTAAGGTACATTCAGTGTGGGGGAGGCAGGCTCTGTGCATGCGCGACCGGTACGAGTACTGCTGTCAAAATCTCCGAGCAAAGGTGCACGGATGCACCAACACCTGGAGTGGAGCACCCACAGGGACATTCATCTCGAAAAACGTCAGTTACTGCACAGGTAAGTAACCTCCTCTTCTTCCTCACTGTTCTTCTTTTTGTTCCTTTTATACTTTTCCCACCAAAGGTTTCTACTGTAAGGACCCAACAAGAGAGGGATGGGTGGAATAGCCCATCCCTCATTATTTTGACCACAAATTATGCCTATTATCTGACACACCAATTTTGGTTAATTTCTGGTTCTACATCTTCTGTTTTTACAAGCATAATTTCAATAATCCTTGAATTATATCAATGTGGCCTTTTTGGTTGAGCCTAATCCAGTTTCTCTGTCTGGCTTTCTTGCACCTGTTCCCATCCAAGTTTGTTATTATACATTGTGACATTTTATGAATTTACACTCAATTTTTAGAGTTAAACTCACAATTAGGATCAGTTATAGGCCCAGTTGTCACAACAGTGCTTACAAATTGATTGTTTAATAATTTGTTCCAGTATCTTTCCAGGTATCAAAGTTAGGCTGGCTGGTCTATAATTTCCTGGGTCCTTTTTGTTCCCCTTTTTAAAGATAGATACTATGTTTGTCCTTCTCCAGTTCTCTAGGACCTCACCTGTCCTCCAGGACTTGTCAAAGATAATTTGTAACGGTTCTGAGATTGCTTCAGCTAATTCCTTCAGTACACTAGGATGAATTTCATCAGGCCCTGCATACTTGAATAAATCTAAATTATCTAAATATCCTTTAACGTGTTCTTTTCCCTGTTCCAGCTTGTATTCCTCTCCCCCTCCCCCCGCCCATGTTAATATTAATTGTCTTAAGAATCAGGTCACAATTAATCTTTTTAAGTGATGATCAAAGTAAAATAAGCATTAAACAATTCAGCCTTCTTGAGGTCATCTGTTATTCGCTCTCCTTCCACCCTAAGTAGTGGACATACTCTTTCCTTCATTTTACAATTGCTTCTAATATATTTATAGAACCTCTTCTTACTGCATTTTATGTCCCTTGCTAGGTGTAACTTATTTTGTGCCATGGACTTTCTGATTTTTCCCTATATGCTTATGCTATTATTTTGCCTTCATCCTTAGCACTTTGTCCATTTTTCCACTTCATTGTTAGGATTCCTTTTTGATTTTCAGGTCATTAAAGAGATGGACCTGCTGGACTTCTTTGAAACTAAGTTTCTAGCCCTCCTGGTTGCAGAGAAAATCTTGAAAACATAAATGCTAAAAACTCAAAAAACAGAAGGCAAATAATCCAAAATGTGTTATTTTATTTAAAGTCTCATAATTTTTTGAGCCAATCTCATGGTTTTGAGTGCTCGGGGTTGGCAAACTGACAGCTCCAGTGTGGTTGTGGGTGTTCTGTTGGCTGCAGAAATCTTTAAGATTTTCTCGGGCTTTCTGTCACTCCTCCAGCAGAATTCCCTTGTCACAGGAGAGGCAGTGAGTATGTTTATCAGCTAATGAGTAGGGCTGCAATGTCACACTCTCTGTTCTTGAGTACAGGAGTGGTTAGCAACACGTAGACGGCTTCTCCACGACTGTGGAACCTATGCAAGCCCTGCAAATCTGCCTGGCAACACCACAAATATCCCAGAGCCAGAGATTTGGTCTTAGTTTCGAATGGTCCTTCTTTATTATGACCATAATACTACAATTACCCATAACTTCTTTTTGTATATTGCATATGGTTTTACAGCCCTTTTTAATGCACAGACCATAGTATGTTCCAAGGAGCATACTGTGAGCCACATAAAGTCTTGCTTTGTCAGCCTAAAAATCTAACATCCACTACTGCATGTATATATAGAAAATCCTTGACTTTGTTAGGTTGTTAGGGCTTACCAGACCAGAAAATAGGCACAGTTATTTTAAAAGAAACTCTAATAATTATTTCAGTCCTACTAACAAATGGCCACCTGAAATAGGGAAATGGAGTCCTGTAAAATGGTTTTAAATACTGTTCCAAGTGGAAAAGCTGCAGCTTGGACTTAAAGTAATTGGCACAGATAGGCGCCTCACTGATCTACTCTGCTGTGGTACCAGAGTTTACTGCCACACCCATGAAAAATGCCTTTGTTTCATGAATTGGCATCTTTATGTAGAATATTAGTCTACTTTGAATGGGTCTGGTGGGGATCAGATTTATAGGTGTTTGAATGTAACAGATGTACTTGAATTGTTCCATATAGCAGGAGGTGTTATGAAAAGACCTCTGCTGTCTTTTATTAGCTTGTTATTTTATTTGTGTACATATATATTTGAGAATCTTAATACAATTTAGAGATAGTTAATAGCTTCAGAGTGTAGAAATCAGAAAAATTAGAAGCCAATAATGTTCACATAGCATTCTAGACAGAGTATTCATGTACTGCTATAATATCACATAGTTGGTTTTGGATTGGAAATTATGAAAGAGTGGATGGAACCCAGGACTAGTATTACTGTTCAAACGTACATCGTGATACTACATTATCAGAATGGCAGAGGTCCTGTGAGGAGAATAGTGTGTGATGATGATGGTAATTCAAAACTATATCATAGTGCATACACACGATGAGTTGAACTAAGTTTGTAACCTTAATTCTGGTATTTCTTAACCTTTGAGTACTTGACTTTGCAACTTATATATGTTCTTCCAACATGTTTTTTTTTCCAGAAGGGAATTCTATATTTAATAATATAATAAATCTGTATAATGGTCCAAATACTGGCTGTTTCTCCAGCAGTACAAAGCAGCGGGAAAGCCAGCTAACTTGGCCCCCTGACGATTCTTCCTGTGTGGAGTAATTCTCAAGTGATCCTATTGGGATCCAGAAAGTGGGCGGGCGAAGCAAGTGATATAAGGTAGACACCGAGGCTTCTAGCACTCACAATCCCAGCCCCTGATGTAGCGGGTGTGTTTGGGGGGAGGGGGGGAAGGGTGTAGCCCCAGCTGTGTAGTCTACACTTGGCAAACCTCAGCCCCCAGAACAGTCATTAGACTGTTGGCAGTTAGCACAAAATAAAGCAGCCCAGAAGCTGCGGTACTTTGTACCAGCTTCTTCTTTGCCTCAGGATCAGGAGATATAAAAGTGGCTAAAGGCCTTGTGTATAGAGAAAGTTAGACTTCTGTTTGAAAGAGCAACAAGGTAGGTGAGCTAATATGTTTTATTGGACCAGCTTCTGTTGGTGAGAGAGACAAGCTTTCGAACTTGCACAGAGCTCTTCTTGAGGTCTGGAAAACTTAATCTGCATCGCAGCTAAATCCAAGATGGAAAAGCAATAAATCAAGC
Source organism: Terrapene triunguis (assembly GCF_002925995.2). NCBI lineage: Eukaryota > Metazoa > Chordata > Testudines > Emydidae > Terrapene > Terrapene triunguis. Next base: position 1,145,516 of record NW_020664384.1, read on the forward strand.
AAAGAATGGACCACATCTAGCCAAAAGTATCCTTCAAATTTGTCCACAGGCCTTAATGATTTGTGTTAATTTGTGTTAATTTTTAAGAAGGCTAACTTCACTTTTTGAAGTGAACTCATCTGACCTTTCATTGTTCCTGCTGTTGAGTCTTCAAAGGTCAGAGGTTATAATTTTAGACATATCAGATGAAAAGTACAAATTCTGCTCTCAGTTATACCAATGAAAATTCAGAGTTGTAAGGCCATTGAATTTTGTTCTTTTCTCACATGTTCAATTAAGGTGTCATCTGCGAATTTCATTAACATGCAATTTTAGTCCCATGCCCCTCTTTTCACAAAGATGTCCAACTGAGGTACAAACCTCAATAAATATAAATTTTTCATCTCAATAAGATGTCTTCTACCATCCTTTTTGTTTACAGTCCTCTTTCAGCTAGTTTTCAGTTCATCTGTAAGTATTTGTATCCAAGCCGATTTGAATTAATTTTGAGGTTAAGATTTTGTGACACTGTATCAAATGCTTTAGTAAAACCCATAGAGATCATTTCTGTTGCACTCCTTCGATCTATCATTTCGTAATTCGAATTAAAAAAACACATGTTGTTCATATGGCATGATATATGTTCTTTATAAAACCAGGATGATTTCTGTATCAGGTTTCAGTTCTTTTGTTATAGACCAGGAAACCATAGAAAGTTGTGACACTGACCCATTTACTCTCCTGACCATTTCTTGTTTAAGGGATTCTGTACAGTTAAAATTGGAAAGACAGGTGTGGGGAATAACTAAGATCTAAGTTCTGCTTTTAGTTAGATTCCACTGAAATTAATGGCCTGCCTGAGATTTGACCCTGAGTTAGTTGAATTTTCACCCCGATTCCCAAATTTAATATTCCGGAATTCCTTCACAGCAAAGTAGCATAGCAAGGGGGTATGTTGGTGTCATGCTGCCATTTGATGCACTGTCAAGTGATGTCTGTGCCAGCCGAGAAGCTGAAACCTGTGATAGTTAAAGCTGTAGCAGGAAACAGGGCCGGCTCCAGGCACCAGTGCAGGAAGCAGGTGCTTGGGGCGGCCAATGGGAAGGGGCGGCACATCCGGGTCTTTGGTGGCAATTCGGCGGCGGGGTCCCTCAGTCCCTCTCAGACCGAAGAATGAAGCGGCGCGGTTGAGCTGCCGCCGAAGTGCCGCCGATCGTGCCCCCCGCCTTTTTCCCCCCCCTTCACCGTTTGGGGCAGCAAAAAAGCTGGAGCTGGCCCTGGCAGGAAAGGCAAAGAGGTGAAGAGATTTAGCTTAAAACACTTGGCCATATTTTAAATGTTTTCTTTCCTGCCCCAAAAGGGAGACAAAGTAGAGAAGGAGAGTGCGTGTCTGGCACTGATATCGTTCTGCCATGTGATTGTGCTGCTAAGTCAGTTCCTGGGACGCTGACATCAGGAGCAGGTCAGGTAGTTCACAAAGGAAGAGCACTGAATTTTGGCTGACTACCCAGCAGTAGGAACAACAAAATTGTTTCTAGTTTAATTAGTGAAATAATGTAGCAAGTCACCAGTTTTCCTCAAAGGACCTTAGACTAAATAGCTCATCACATTTGCCCTAGAGCTAGTGTTTCACTCAAAATAAAAAAGGCTGGTGCCTGCTGTGCTTTTGTGCTCCATTATGACATGCAGCTGGGAATGGAAAATAAATTGCACTAAAAGGAGCATTGTTAAGAGATTGTTACAGTTGCACGATTAAACACTCAATAGACAGGAAAAAACAATTTTAAGTTTGCAAAAAAGTTGCAGGAAAGTCTCCCTTACATACAGATAGAAACCTATACTCCTCCTCTTCTTCCTCCTAGTGCATTAATCCATTGAAATAAATATATGAAGGGCTTGCAACAGCTGGCACCAGTTGTGTCAGTCTAATTTCAGCCAAGCCAATTGCCTCTCATAATGGTCCAGTCATGGAAAAGAGGAGTGAGACAGATCAAAGGAGATATTTGATGGGAGTTAGGGATTTGTGCACTTAACTAAATCTCATCTGGCCTGGAAAGTCAAGTTTGGAGTTACTGAGTGTCGGCGTGCTATCTGGTCACCAATTAGGGTGACCAGATAGCAAGTGTGAAAAATCGGGACAGAGAGTGGCAGGGGAGTGGCTGATATCTTTCAAAAAACTGAGCCTGAGGCAGACACCTGGTGTGAAAATTTTTAGCCCAAATAGCTAAAGTTTGGCAGTTATAAGCAACGGAGAACAGGGTCTTATAATGGGAAGTGCTGGCCAACCTTAATAAGTGGTGCTACCAACTCTGCCTATATTAAAACAGGAAGATTTTGAATAATGGAGTCACTATCATGATTTGGTCCCCAACAGAATGCCACTATAGAATTCTAACCTCATAATTTATCGTTGACTGGTTATATATAATTAGTGCTAATGGATGTTCTCTTTGTGAAACTACAATTGGTAACATCTTAAAAAAAAACTAACTGGGAAGTCCAAAATCAAACATCTCTGTGCCAGATTTTCACAGCTATACTATGTGTGCTGCTTCATTCCACCACTAATGATAGCATGTGAGGATGCTAGGTAAATCTCATGATGATGCAAAAGCTAACACATCACCCATGTGCATGCAGTATTAAGCATCAGTTACATCTCTGTTTAATAAATGTTCAAATTATTGTGCTAGCTGCTAGGAATCTGACCCATGCTACATCATTTACTTAATGACAATAAATTAGGCTGGCTGTGAGGTGACACACTGAAAGATCTGTTAGATCAGTCTGCATTTATTTCAGCCTGGTCTTAAATATCTTTAATTGATGCTCACCATGGTAGTGGAACAAATACATTTTCTTCTTCATTGCCAGTTTTCAGTTTTTGTTCTTGGTCTTTTAAATATCTTCTCAGATGTTAGCAGGGATTTTATGGAAGGCATACATTAACTCATTTGCAAGGAGACAGCAGAGGTTTTTCATGTGGTAAAGAGGGTTTTTTCTTGATAACTCCATGTCAAATTACTGTCAAGGAGCATAGATGATAGGATAAATAATTGATATCACAAGAATGAGAGGAAATAATCTTCAAATTTATAAAGGGAGATAAATTCAAATTCAAATTTCCCTTTAATCTTCAGCTGAGGATCCTATGTACAAACATGAACCACACTGTTGTTGTTCTAAAAACAACTTGCAATAAACCAATGTAGATGTAATAAGTGTGCTTAAAATCCCATTGTCATCACCAAAAAGCACAGAGACATCTGTAAGTTTGATGTGTGTAACATGTGGCATTACAAAGAAGGACTGACAGCTGAATGAAGTATCACTGGCAAAATTATGTAGGGAGAATGGATTAGCTGGAAAGTTTTTTAAAGTATCTAGCAAAACCCAGAGTTGTATCTCCATGCTGTCGCCTTAACGAGCTCTTCCATTTGTTCATGATAATGCCCATGGGTAATTCTCTGTATAAAAGATTGTGTCTTTTTAATGTTACCATAGACTGAGAAACTATCTGAGAAATTGCAACTAAGCAGGCGCAACTGTCAGGATTAGCATCGTAGGTTGTGATGTTTTCACTTGGAAAACGATCTTAATGATTTTGAGTCATTAACAACTGACCAAGTGTATCATCTTTCCTGTTGTTAAGGGAATAAAGAAAACTGCTTCTGAAAATATTACAGCTGATTTATTTATTGCCATCTCTGTGATCTGCAAGCAGTTGCATGAGTTGCCTTGCAAGAGAAGTCAATCCATATTCTTATCAGGGATAGGAGGGAATGGAAGTACTGCAGAAACAACATCTTCAAGTCCAGTGGCAGAAAAAGCCCACTGGCTGTGTGGACATCCCCTTAGTGCCTTAGGAACTTCAGTCACTTCGGTGCTTTGCATTCCCCCCCCCCCCCGCCTTATTTGTGAAGGAAGATTATTCAGTGCTAGAAATCAGTGGTGGCATTATAGGTTGAAGGGGATGTGTTTGAGTGATGGGGTTGCCTGTGATAGCAGGGATTTGATTCAATGACGGAGCAGGTCCCCTCTAATCCTATGTAGAGTATAAACTAATTTCAGTTGAATACTGTCAACAACACTTGGACTAAATGCACTGGTCAACTAAAATACTTCAGTACTTCAAATATTGTAAGTACCAGGAGACAAGGTGTAACATGTATATCGGGTGTGATTTTTCTGGTGCTAGATAAAGCACTAGTGGAATATTATCTGCAGTTTTAGAGGAAGGATACTGGTGAGATTGAAAGTGTAGAGGACAGCAAACAGGTTTTGGGTGGAAGTACAATGAGTTGTGAATAATTAACTAAACTTGTCTTATAGAAGGAAATCTCATATTGTAAATGAGGTTAAATAGTAAATAATTTGAAATGTTAAAAGATCAGTATTGTCAACTCTTGTGATAATCGGTGTTCTTCTCAAGGCCCAATGTCTGGAGCCAACTAATGCATCAAAATCTCAGCTTTTACTTAAAATAAATAAGTAACTCCTCAAAGTTTCTGGCCCTCATGGTAGCAGAAAAAATCTTCAAAAGATGACTTGAGTGTACCCTAGAGGTTCAGAAACCAGAAGGCAAAGAAAAATAACACTGAATATTTTTTTTAAACTCTCATGATTTTAGAGCCAATCTCGTGATTTTTTTTAGCCTGACCCATGACTTTTGAAGCCTTAGGATTGTCAATTATGCAGAAGATTGTGAATTGATTTAGGTCAGAAATAGTAAATTCAGGGAGCGGGGGCAGATTATCCAGAAGGGGATTTGATTATAGGTTAAACTACCACCATTATTGGAAGAATTTAGGGATGGGTGCACAAATTCAGACAAACCTCAACTCTGTTTCTTTTTTCATACCAAACTCCAAATTAATCTTCTTCTTTTTTTTTGGAATTACTGTATTAAAAAGTTTGGTTAATTTTTTATCTGAAGTTCATACACATTTGTTCATGTCCAAATAGAGTTGGGTCTGAAGGGGAGCTGCCAACATATATAAGGAAAGCAGGTTCCTCTGGTATTTTTGGCTTTGCTCATCTTATTTTTGCACTTCAAATCAGACTTAGTGGGTTATATTTCTGTCCTTTAACATTCTGTGGTTTTACTTCATTTGTTTTCTTTTCTACTAAGAAGCAAGTGTTGGACCATTTAGTCCCTCGCAGGGGTTGTCCCTTACCTGCAACAGTGTCCCACGCTACTTTTCATTCAATTTCAAAAATAGATACAAAAAAGCCTTTTTTTTCTGTCATAATTTGAAAACATTGAAACTATTTATGTTCCTTTGATGAATTTAACCCTGTAGCTCTGCTTAGATAGTATAGCTTGATAAAAGTATTCTTTTTAACCCAGCTGTTTGCGCTGGCACATTGTAGAAACAGGAATCTGATTCCTGGGGCAGGAAAGACTAACCACATCACAGAACTGATCAGAAGGGAAAACCATCTGCACCGTTGACCAGGCTTTTTAGCCAATCTCAGAACTTGTGTCCACTTCAGCATGGAACTTATCTGCAAACTCATTTTGAGATAGGTGTACAGGTGGAGAAAGGAAAGAGAGTATAAAAGGAGAGTAAAAAGAAAACAATACATTGTAAATGCCTTTTAAATTTCCAGTCAGATTTGTTTATTTACATCGGATGGTATCAGTAAATACCATCATGTGCTGTGTTCTGCCAGATGTGAATTTATATCCTGCTTCAGAACCAAATGTTATGTATCCTAATGGGTGACATCCTTGAGATTTTATAAAGGGCTTCAGTAGAATGTATTTTAAATCCTTATAATTTGGACAGCATAAGAAACCTACCATGTTCTAGTGATTTTTAATTAAGTACCACAAGAATCTCCAATACAAAGAATATGCTTATTTAAGTAATTTTTCCATGCTGAAATATTCAGAAAGCCCAGTTCTCTAGCTTCTGCTAAGAAAGCCTTTTTTGACAGTATCCTCTGGAATGACAGGTCACAGTTATACAGGGAAGGGTGCAATGGAAGTTTTAGTAATTCTGTTCTCCTGAAGTCTGCAAAATCTGTTATTTAAAATATGTTAGGATGTTTATAGATTGTGTAGTGCCTAAGTGACCAGCGAAGGATTATGTATACTGATCAGATAAACAAAATTATAATTAAGTAACTATTTTAAAATCATGCTTTTGAGACCATCCTAACCCCTGCCAATTTTTCTGCTGTGTGTGGCTATTTTGATTAAAGACTGTACAGCAACATCTTGGAGAATTAGGGTTCCTTATGCTATAAAATGTACATTATATATCAGATTATTCAAGGTATGGCTGGGACCAATAGCACAGTGCTGCAAGTGTTAACAGTAACTGCATAGAGAGATGCTATTCATCTTATGTGTGTTTTAAGATGAATATTTTACACTATTCTGTTTTGTATCTTTTAGCTTTTTTAGACTCGGTGCAGCATCTAAATATAGATAAAACTCAACAGGGGCAAAAAAATAATTTGGATAAACCTCAAAAAACCTCATCTTTGCTGCAGTTCCTTAAAGTAGAAAGATTTATTCAAGTAGGGGGAAAATACATATACAGCAATTTCCTTCACTTGAAGAAAATGCTATCACCCAAATAGAGATGCATGTGGGAAAAATTCCCATTGACTACTTTGGGCTTTGACTGTCCCATTGCCTCAAGGATATTATAAATGCTTTTTCCCCAATGTTAGTAGCTTGACATGGGATGTGTACTGGTGCTAACCTTCAGTTTTTGTGAGGTCTGATATTCAGATTTCCAAACAGAAGAATGGCACAAAATGGGAGCTAGATTTTTTTCACAAAAGGTGATGCAAATATCCAGCATCTAGCAATTGCATCATGTAGGAGCTGTTCATCTCTGCATTCTGAGCACAACAAATATCTTGAGACCCAAATGCTAGATAAATGTCCTTGGTGTTACCAGTTGATCTAGTGTTCTTGGGCTTTCAGAAGCCTTTGATAAGATCCCTCACCGAAGGCTCTTAAGCAAACTAAGCAGTCATGTGATAAGAGAGAAGGTCTTCCCTGTATAACAGTGACGTTGTCATTCCATGTTACAGGTGTCCTAAACCTCCAACTGCCTGTAGCTGGGACTGGGCAACAGCAGATGGATCACTCCAAATTGCCCTGTTCTATTCATTCTTCTGAAGCATCTGGCACTAGCCACCATCAGAGACTGGATACTGGGCAAGATGGACCATTGGTCTGACACAGTCTGGCCATCTTATGTTATGTTAGACTTCAAAAAGAGAATTGTATATCACACAGCTGCATGACTGGGCGCATCTTCCCGTTAGAGACACTACAGTAGAAAGACTGTGTTTGAGTTCATGATGATGGGTAAATAGTATTTATTGTTTAATTGACAGATCCTATTATGACAACTAGGCATATTTGACTGAAATAATTCAAGTACTTATTCTGGCAAATGAGAGATTTTGTTTGGGATCTGTGTAACACACTGGTTTTGCTAGACTCTGTTAATTTTAAATAGTGAAACTGTGCAATAATATACTTAGCAATTACTATAGTCTTTTACAACATATGTTCATAGAAATACTGAAATAGCAGTATTGTATTTCAATTTAATAGCCAACTAATAAACAAGTGTGTTAACATTACAACAGCATAGTCAGAGAAGCACTCTCTCTATCCCTTGCCATGCTGTCCTGGTTTTTCATAATGAATATCTGGTCATCTAAGGTCTTGCAGTCCTCCAAAATAATTATCACATATGTTTTTATTGCAAGGCAGGCACACTCTAGCGGGGACTCATTCATTGTCAGCAGATCGAGGGATGTGATCATTCCCCTCTATTCAGCATTGGTGAGGCCTCATCTGGAGTACTGTGTCCAGTTTTGGGCCCCACACTACAAGAAGGATGTGGAAAAATTGCAAAGAGTCCAGCAGAGGGCAACAAAAATGATTAGGGGGCTGGAGCACATGACTTATGAGGAGAGGCTGAAGGAACTGGGATTATTTAGTCTGCAGAAGAGAAGAATGAGGGGGGATTTGATAGTTGCTTTCAACTACCTGAAAGGAGGTTCCAAAGAGGATGGATCTAGACTGTTCTCAGTGGTACCAGATGACAGAACAAGGAGTAACGGTCTCAAGTTGCAGTGGGGGAGGTTTAGGTTGGATATTAGGAAAAACATTTTCATTGGGAGGGTGGTGAAGCACTGGAATGGGTTCCCTAGGGAGGTGGTGGGATCTCGTTCCTTAGAGATTTTTAAGGTCAGGCTTGACAAAGCCCTGACTGGGATGATTTAGTTTGGGATTGGTCCTGCTTTGAGCAGGGGGTTGGATTAGATGACCTCCTGAGGTCCCTTCCAACCCTATTCTATGATTCTATGCCTCTGAATTCAGAGGGATTCTGGCTCTTGCAATTTTGCCAAGCCTAATACTAACACACCTATATCAGACCCTTCCATGGATACAATAGAAAACAAATACTGTACCTGGAATGTGCATTGGCTGACATTTGAAACATTTGTAATTCTTAGCAGAAATTTAATTAAGTAAAACTAACAAGAGTATTTTAAACTGGGAGCATTTTCCTAATTTGCCCTTGTCGAATCTGTAACAGTATCAAAAACAGATAAAGATCTTTGCTTCTTAATATGTTTGACATTCCTCAGCTTGGTCCTCTCCTCCCCCAAATGTTTTTCTTCTTATGTGAGTAACGTTTATATGCAATCGTACTGTCTTAGACTCTTCCATTCTTGGTTGATTTCATCTTGGGAGGTGGGGGTTGTTATCCAATTCTGATTTTCAAATTAACTAATCTTTTAAACAGACAAGAAAAAGGAGTGTCATCAAACTCTGTTTAAGGTGAGTCAGTGCAAGTGAACAAAGGAGGTGGGCAGAAACAGTGACAGGGAAAGAATAGGATTTTACATTTCATCCTCAAAATCAACAGCAAACTGTAAGTACAGGCAGGGTAGAAACAAGGATTTCACTCACTCAGTGTAGGAATATTATTTTTCAATGCTCATTTAAAAGCATACTCTATATTTTGCTTTATTTAGATCTTAAAAAGTATGGGTCTGATTCTCCTCTCACTTTACCTCACTGAAATGATACAGAACATTCTGACTCATTTAGTTCACTTTCAAAACACAGGCATAAGGGAAAAGACCACTTTCTGAATCTCCCAATCTCGATGATTTCATTCTTTTTACCTCTCTTTGGAATACTTTCTTATTTATTTAAGTGAGGAAAGAACCCTGTGAGAGACTCCAGCTTGCTTAAGGAAATTCCTAGAAGGATTAAACTGGTGATTTAACTGTAACTCTATATGATACTTATACTAAATATCACTTAGTATTTAATATCAGCCATGTCAGGTGATAAAACAAATCTTAAAATTCAGGGATTATGCACAGTAATGTACACCAGAGCAAGAATGTAAGTTTTCAATGCTCTAAAATAGTGAAAACACGCCCACTTTTTCAAAAGTGCACACACTAAAGTATGTACAAACTTTTGGACTGCACCCATCTTGCACATAGAGAAGTGTAGGCAAGATGATAATTTACATGCATGCATGCATACCTGTGCTCTTGCAAATATTATGTAAATCAGGCAGGATAAAAATACATTTTCGTCTGAAAATCTGACCTTACTAGAGTCAGACTGAGCTAGTGCATGATGACGCATTGTATCAGGATGTCTCTGGTGTCCCCTTCAGTTACTCAAGGATTTAAATTTTCATTAGTAAAAAAGAACATGTGTCTAGTCCTTCCAGCTGAATGGACAACCTGCTGAATACATTTAAGGCTGCATGAGTCTAGCACCAGAATGAGGGGTCCTGAATAAGGGGTGGAGAGTATGAGGCCATGACTCCACCGCCTTCCACAATGGCCAGAGACTGTATGAGAGAAGCTAATGCTGCACCCTTGAAAAAATGGCAGAGCTACTGTCCAGTAGACCAGAATGCTGTTTGGGTCTCCTGCTGCTGAGCAGCTCCACCACCCACCCATATTGTTGTCTGCTGCTAAAAGCTCCAATATAGCCCTAGTATTTTATTCTTCACTAATTTTAATGTGAAGCTCCAGATCCAGGCATCCAATTTGTCCATGTCTAATATATCCTGGGGCCTTGGAGGATGGGGGAATACAGATGTGTGAACTCCTAACAATTAAAAAGTCGAATGGCGTCTTAGTAACATTTTATTATAGTGTTCAAACAATCAGTTAAGAATATTTCACGTGACATTATTTCACTTAGGACAGAAATATTCTCTGTAGTGTGCATTAACTTCTCTCAGATTGCTTACATTTTTAATTCTGCCTAACCAAAACAGGATTTTCATGGTGAGAGGTATTTAATCCATATTAGTCAAAATGCACCTGGAAAATTCAAGTAATATTTAGTTATATTTTTTAAAGTCTAAAAGTTCATGTACGGCTATTCTCACACAGTGAGACTGATGCAGTTTTTTAAAAACATTTATTTAATATTTTAATAATACAGGCAATCCTTGAACCTCTCCTTTTATGCAGTGTTTAGGGCGGTGGGGTCCTGGTCCATCGCTGGGGCTCCTAGGTGCTACAGTAATTCAAATAATACATACATTATTGTCAACCTTGGGGTGGGGGAGATAGCTGACACAAAGAGAGCATTTGTGTTTCAAACCTGAGGAAATGTTTAACACATAGTCATGAAAAATCCTACAAATTATCAGTTTATAATGAGAAATGTTTGCAAACCTTTAGCCTGAGCAATGTTCTGATGCCACTGTAATATGCCACAATAATTCCATATATACACATAACTCTGGTGGAAAAATGCATACAGATTCATAGAATCATAAGACTGGAAGGGACCTTGAGAGGTTTTCTAGTCCAATCCCCTGTACTCAAGGCAGGACTTGTATTATCTAGGTATTATCTAGATGACCCTTGACAGGTATTTGTCTAACCTGCTCCAATGATGGAGATTCCACAACCTCCCTAGGCAATTTATTCCAGTGCTTAACCACCCTGACAGTTAGGAAGTTTTTCCTAATGTCCATCCTAAACCGCTCTTGCTACAATTTAATTGCAATTGCTTCTTATCCTATCCTCAAAGGTTAATGAGAACAATTTTTCTCTCTCTTCTTTGTAACAACCTTTTATGTACTTGAAAACTGTTACCATTTCCCCTCTGTCTTCTCTTCTCCAGACTAAACAAACCCAGTTTTTTTTCAATCCTTCCTCATAGGTCATGCTTTCTAGGCCTTTAATCATTTTTGTTGCTCTTCTCTGGACTTTCTCCAGTTTGTCCACATCTTTCCTGAAATGTGGACAAATTAGATTCATATCATACTGTAGATATATATTTTTGTAGAAGATTGCTAACAAGATTGCTAACAAAAGTAACATCTACTGTAGGCTGATTTTCTTTAACCAGGTTTCCAATGTCAGTAACACAGCTGCGGAAACAGATTTGATCCAACTTCTCGCCATGTTGATTTTTGATGTTTGAAACTTATTCTGATGATCATCCTAGCTTAACTGCTTTCTTGTGCAGAAAACAAAGTGATCAGATTTCATGAGAGCTGGGATACAGCTCACTTACGTGTAGCTCTTGGAGGAAGCTGCTAGAGGAAATAGAAGTCTGTAACATGCTCCAGATTCCCTTCAGGGCCCCTGGTTCTTTGATTTAATCTATTTACAGTCAGTGACTTTTAGCCATTCCTCAGACACACATAGGCCATTGCATCAAATACACTTACAGGAAGTAAATCAGAATGCTGTATTGATCTTATGTTTAGCTAAATGTTTTTTATTCTTCACCCATCATCTCAAAACCTCCCCACACAGCATTGAAAACCTACTTAAACAGAAAGCATATCTATGCACATTAGGAATCATAATGAGTATTCTAAAAGAAACAGCATATTTCCAAGTAGGCTTTTTCTCCCACACCTTATGATTAAAGATTGACTTTTAATAGGCTAAAATAAAAAGATAACTAGGACAGGGATGGTTCATCTTTTCACTGGTATCGTCACTAGAAATTGTCAATGTAAAAAATGGGGCTTTTATGCTACAATCATATAGAGCAGCCAATCCTGATTTCATTTATAAAACAAGTACAGTACCTTGCAAATTCCCAAGAGCCATCTGCTGGCATTTTTTCATAATCCAGAAGGAAATCTCATAAAATTCAGGCCACATTTTTACCAAAAAGTTGCATCAATTCAACTACTTCTTTTATGAACAGTTCTTTAGCATTTGTGCATTATGTAAGTCTCACATGTTCTCAAAATCTGTTCACTAAATGTTAACATGTGGGTGGTTTATCTTTCAGTATTCCCTGTGATTCCCATATTAAAGGGAAAGGCTACAGTTCCTTTCCTCTCGACTATAAGTATATGACACATTTTCAGGAGGAAGACAACACCCATATTCATGAGACAGACATGCTATCTATTTTCCTGCAGACTGACATTAACAAGTCAAATGCAAACCTCATACACCAAATGGCTTTCCCAGGCATCATCATCTTGATAATGGTGTAAAATAAACTAAATAAAAAATGTCACAGTCTTCATGTGTCTCTAATACTCTACGCACTATGGTGCTCTCGTGACGCTGATGGCTGAGGAAACATTGCCACTTATAGTAGAGAAATCATGTTGTGAATTCCCAAGTCATTTTAACATCTTACAAAAAGCCTCTTCTAATCATATTTTTGCAGCATTCTGGAGATGAGAAAATAATGAGATTGGAGAATATCTAGAAAGAGGATGTTGTGTGGAGTACATTTGTTTTCTAATATCTCTGAGATCGTTATGTGTTCCCTGTTAATTGAAAGGAGTCAAAATAACCATTGTAACTAGAGCTGGCTTCAAACTATTTGTAATAAATTTGTCATTATTTATTTCTCTCTCTCTCTCTATGTATGTCTGTATATGTGTATATACAGATCTAGATAGACCAATACATCTAGCCCTGTTTTCTTTTTGTGAATTTTCCACCAATTCTCCTATAAAACAGCTGTTTTATGTGAACATGGTTCCTTCTATGAATTACCTGAAAACTGTTTGCTTCAGCTCTTCCTTCATGATTTGTGCTGTAGGATGGCTTATATAAGTCAGATGGCATTGCATCTGCTCCTTGCCTGGCATGAACACTCATGCCAATACGTACTCACATGAGTATTCCCAACAAACTCCTCTGCCATAACAGTCATCAGCAAAGGTGCTAGAGCTGGATTTTATAGTATTGTACACAGGAGGGTTGTTACGCTTCCATTTATAGTTATGACACGCCCCCCCAAATCACAGATAGTGTTGGACAGCCAGTTCCACACTGGCTGTGATTTCTTCCTTGAGCTCTAGGAGAAAACAGAGTTAATAAGATACATGCACCTTTAGACATACTACCGATTATATAAAAACTAACAATATGTCCCATATTCCGAGAACAATTTTTAACCAGTTGATTCTGGGAAACTTTCACAGGAGAGTGCATCAGCCCCTTTGTTAGAAGCTCCTGAAATGTGTTATATTTCAAAATCAAAATCTTGGAGAGCTAAACTCCACCGAAGAAGTTTTTTGTTATTTCCCTTGGCGGTGTGAAGCCACTTTAGCGCAGCATGGTCGGTTTGTAGTTGGAAACGCCATCCCCAAACGTATGGGCGTAGCTTTTCCAGAGCGTACACAATGGCGTAGCATTCCCTTTCGCTGATTGACCAGTGGCTTTCCCTCTCAGACAGTTTCTTGCTGAGAAACACAACAGGATGGAATTCTTGATCAGGTCCTTCCTGCATTAAAACTGCTCTCACACCATGCTCGGACGCATCTGTGGTTACTAGGAACGGTTTGTCAAAGTCTGGGGCCCTTAGCACAGGGTCAGACATGAGTGTCGCCTTAAGCTGGTTAAAGGCCTTCTGACACTCATCAGTCCACTGAACTGCATTTGGCTGTTTCTTTTTGGTTAGGTCTGTCAGTGGGGCGGCGATTTGGCTGTAGTATGGTACAAATCGCCTATAATATCCGGCCAAGCCTAAGAAGGATTGGACCTGTTTTTTTGACTTTGGGACAGGCCACTTTTGGACAGGCCACTTTGGCCTGTAGGGGGATTATAGTTCCTTGACCCACCTGGTGTCCAAGGTAAGTCACTCTGTTTAGGCCTATTTGACACTTTTTAGCCTTAACAGTTAGTCCTGCCTGCCTTATGCACTCGAAGACTTTTTCCAGGTGCTCCAGGTGTTCTGTCCATGAATCAGAAAAAATGGCCACATCATCAAGGTAGGCAACTGCAGATTCTCCCAATCCCACTAGGAGACCATCTACAAATCTTTGGAAGGTGGCGGGTGCATTTTGCAGCCCGAAAGGGAGCACATTAAATTCATACACCCCTGCCTGGGTGATGAAGGCTGACCTTTCCTTGGCGGGTTCATCTAGTGGTACTTGCCAGTATCTCTTGGTTAAGTCTAAGGTAGAGATGAACTGGGCATGTCCCAGTTTCTCCAATAGCTCATCTGTGCGTGGCATTGGATAGTTGTCGGGACGAGTTACAGCATTTAGCTTATGGTAGTCCACGCAAAAGCGTATTTCCCCATCTGGTTTGGTAACTAGAACCACCGGAGATGCCCATGCACTGTTAGAGGGGCGGATTATACCCATCTGTAGCATGTCCTGGATCTCCTGTTCTATAGCCGTTTGGGCGTGAGGAGACACCCGGTAGGGTGGGGTTCTAATTGGGTGAGCATTACCTGTGTCAATGGAGTGGTATGCCCATTCGGTCTGTCCTGGGGTGGCTGAGAACTTTGGCGCGAAGCTAGTGCACAGCTCCTTGATCTGCTGTCGCTGCATACGTCCCAGGGTTATGGAGAGGTTCACCTCTTCCACGCCACCGTCACTTTTCCCTTCATAGTAGACACCTTCAGGCCACTTAGCGTCATCTCCTCCCTGGGCTGTAAACTGACAAATCTTTAATTCTCTGGAATAAAAGGGCTTTAGAGAATTAACATGGTACACTTTAGGCTTTAGGGTTGAGGTGGGGGATGCTATGAGATAGTTAACAGCTCCCAGGCACTCTTGGACCGTGAATGGCCCTTCCCATGACGCTTCCATCTTATGGGCCTGGAGTGCCTTCAAGACCATAACCTGGTCCCCTACTTTGAAGGAATGCTCTCTGGCATGTTTATCATACCAGGCTTTTTGCTCTTCATGAGCCTCTTTTAGGTTTTCTCTAGCAAGGGCTAAAGAGTCTTGGAGGGTGTTTTGTAGGTTGCTTACAAAGTCCAGAATGTTAGTTCCTGGAGAAGGCGTAGAACCCTCCCATTGCTGCTTCACCAACTGTAATGGCCCCTTAACCTCGCGGCCATACACAAGTTCAAATGGTGAAAACCCTAAACTGGGATGTGGTACAGCCCTGTAGGCAAAAAGCAAAAGCTGCAACACTAGGTCCCAATCATTGGAGTGCTCATTTACGAATTTACATATCATGGCCCCCGAAGTTCCATTAAACTTCTCTACCAGGCCATTTGTTTGATGGTGGTAAGGGATGGCCACCAAGTGATTCACCCCATGAGCTTCCCACAGGTTTTTCATGGTCCCTGCCAGGAAATTAGTTCCCGAATCGGTAAGGATGTTGGAGGGCCAACCTACCCTGGCAAAAATGTCTGTTAGTGCCTGGCACACACTTTTAGCCCTGGTGTTGCTTAGAGCTACTGCTTCTGGCCATCGGGTAGCAAAATCCATGAAAGTCAGTATGTACTGCTTTCCTCTGGGTGTCTTCGTTGGGAAAGGACCCAGAATATCCACAGCTACTCGCTGAAATGGGACCTCAATTATGGAGTGTGGCTGGAGAGGGGCTTTGACCTGGTCTTGGGGTTTTCCCACTCTTTGGCACACCTCACAAGACTGGACATAATTAGAAACGTCCTTGCCCATTCCCTCCCAGTGGAAGGACTTCCCCAAACAGTCTTTGGTTCTGTTCACCCCAGAATGGCCACTAGGATGATCATGGGCTAAGCTCAAGAGCTTTACCCGGTACTTAGCTGGAACTACCAACTGTCTTTGAGGGTGCCAGTCTTCCTGGTGTCCACCAGAAAGAGTCTCCTTGCATAAAAGTCCTTGTTCTACAACAAACCAGGATCGGTTAGAAGAGCTGAGAGGTGGTGGGGTGCTCCGTGCCACCACCCAAGCTTTCTGCTCAGCCTGGAACTGTTCCCTTGATGCTGGAGACATCAGTTCCTCCTTGGACTGTGGACTTGGGCTTGGTCCCTCTAGAAGCGATGCAGGTGATGGGGTTGTTTCCATTGACCGTGAACCGCTCTCCGCTGGTGCACTATGTGGTATTTCAGGCTCTGGCTGAACCTCTTGGGTAGGGTTATCTGCTGCTTCTGCCAGTTCAGGCTCGCTGGTGCCCTCTGGCGTTGGAGTTGTAGACAGGTTTGCAAGCTCCGGACTCAGTGCTGGCAATGGTTCTAGTGCTGGTTGCTTTGCCAGTTCCGGTTCTGGGACTGGCTTTGGCTGGGTCTCTGGGATTGGATCCACTACGGCTGTTGCAGTCATTGCCAGGGAATCCGGTTCTCTGGGTCTCTGGTAACACAGACGGGGTCCTGGTGGAACAGGGATAGGTGTGAAAGCTTTCTTAGCCTGGCTGCGGGTGACCATTCCCACCCTCTTGGCTACCTTCACAAGGTTGGCCAAGTCTTCCGCCAGCAGCATGGGGATGGGATAATTATCATAGACTTCAAAAGTCCACATTCCTGACCAGCCCTTGTACCGGACAGGCAACTTGGCTGTAGGCAAGTTTAAAGAGTTTGACATGAAGGGTTGAATTGTCATCGGGGCTTCTGGGTTGATGAATTTGGGGTCCACTAAGGATTGGTGGATAGCTGACACTTGTGCTCCAGTGTCCCTCCATGTGATAGCCTTCTTCCCGCCCACACTCACAGTTTCCCTTCGCTCTGAAGGTACCTGGGAGGCACCTGGGCCTGAGGACCTTGGTTGTGACTCCGGCGTAATGAACTGCAGTTTGTTGGGGTTCTTGGGGCAGTTGGCCTTCATATGCCCCAGCTCATTACATTTAAAACATCGCCCAGCTGTCTGGTCACTGGGGCGAGGTGGGTTGCTGGAGATGAGTGTGGTGGGACGATGAGGTGTCTGGGGTTTTCCTTGGAATGTAGGTGGAGCCTTGGGTTGCCCCCGGTGATAGGGTTTTGTTTCGGGTTGCCCCTTCTGATATTCGCTCCAACTGCTACTAGTTTTTTTCTTTTCTGTCACCTCCACCCATTTGGCTCCAATCTCCCCCGCCTCGGTTACAGTTTTGGGCTTTCTATTTCCTCAGGAACACCCTCTAAGAACTGCTCCATTTTCATTAGGGAAGACAGATCTTCCAGAGATTTAACGCTTGCTCCTGATATCCAGGCATCCCAGTTTTTTTTCAATGTGGTAGGCGTGTCGGGAAAATGCCACATCTGGTTTCCACTGTAGGGCTCTGAACCGCCAACGGGCATGCTCGGGTGTTAGCCCCATTCTGAGTCTGGCCTTGTTTTTAAAAAGTTCATAACTGTTCATGTGTTCTTTAGACATTTCAGCCGCCACCTCTGCTAAGGGTCCACTGAGCTGCGGCCTCAGCTCTACCATGTACTGGTCTGTAAAGATGCTGTACCCAAGGCAGGCCCTTTCGAAATTTTCTAAGAAGGCCTCAGTATCATTGCCTGCCTTGTAGGTGGGGAATTTTCTGGGATGGGAAGCGGTACCTGGAGAGGGGTTGCTAGGGTTGGCTGGTATATCCTGCTTAGCCCTTGCTAACTCCAGTTCATGCTTCCTCTCTCTTTCCCTCTCCTCCGTCTCTTTTTCTTTCGCCTCCATAGCTCTCTTGTGGGCAGTTTCTTCCCTGGCCTTTTCTGCATTAATTTCTAATTTTCTTAGTTCTATCCGTCTCTTATGTTTTTCTAGTCCTCATGGTTGCAGACCTAAAGCTTGGAACCCTGATCCAAATGTAATCAGTGCAGGTGCAGTCTGCAGAAACCCTGGAAAAATAGTTCAGACATGTGAACTGCACCATTCATTTTAATGGGTTGTTAACTCAGAAACCTGCTGCTTTGAGGGGGCCTCCGCCAGCACCACCTCAGCAGAGGATTCTGTGTGTGCATTTCCTCATGGATCTGCTAGGATGGTGGCAGGTGGTTCCATCCCCTTCAGAAGTCTGTGCTGTGAGGGATGGAGGCTTAGTCCTCCATCCTCTGTTGTGGACCCCCAACTTACCTGATGGTGGGAAGTAGTGGTTTGAGAGTTAGGAGGCCTGAGCTCTTGGCAAGAGGAGTGTGAGTAGGGGGTCTTCTCCAGCCTAACAGATACTACTTTTATGTGTGGCCCCTGCCGTTGCTACAGCAAGCGGGAGCAAGGTATGGAAGGGCACTGTGTGGGAGATTGCTTTACCTGGCCCTGTGTACATTAGGAGGACAATGAAATTTTCAGTAGTAAATTGTTCTCTGGAAAAGAAGCAAAGAACTGGAAAGTGGAGTATGAATTTAAAAAATAGCTGCTACTGCTTCTAGAGCAGCATTTCTGTGAATGTGGAAGTCCAAAGTAACTACAATCTGGATTTTCTGTCTCTGAGGTAAACATAGTTATGTTTGTATTTTATGTGAGATATATTAATTAAGGGCCTGATCCAAAGCCCAGTGACATTAATAAGAATCTTAACATTGACACTTCTGGGCTTTGGATCAAGACTTTGACTGTGGGCTTGATTATGATCTGATTTTACACCAGGGTGACCAGATGTCTCAATTTTATAGGGACAGTCCTGATTTGGGGGGCTTTTTCTTATATAGGCACCTATTCCAGCCCCACACACACACCCCCATCCCGATTTTTTACACTTGCTATCTGGTCACCCTAGTCATTGGAGATTTAGGGCTGTAAAATGTGTGAGGACAGAATCATGTCCTATGCCTGGACTACAAACAAATTAATTGAATTCAGCATTGAAAAAAGTGAAAACATATCATACAGACATAAATTACAGACCTAAATCTCCTCCTTCTGTGTGTGTGTTTTTTTTTAAAGGAGACAAAGAATTTTTAAGTCTAGCAGGTGTGGCTCTCTTTTGATTTTTTTTTTTTTTTAATATTTACTTTAACTGGAAGTCTAACTTTTATTGAAAGAAGGATGGTGTAGAGTTCAAAAGGCAAAGCCATTTTTCATGTTACTAAAATACCAATGAAGTGTTTATCTGAACTTACTGCTCTCCTCTGCAAAGGTGAGATGGGGGGGGGGGGGGGGAGTGTTTTTAATGGATGGAAAAAAAGTTGGCATGCATGCTTCACTTTTGATCATGAACATATGCTGCATTCCACCCTTCTGTCTTGGTAATAGCTGCATGTTCTATTTTTTTATGGAAAAGGTACTTCTTTCCAAATAAGCATTTTTTCATGGTTACAAGAAATAATTTTGCAAGCAAACGATCACAAAATGCACATGCATATTATTGCTGTATGGTGCCAGGTTGGGTCAACTTGGAAGTCTTTCCAGGTTTCTTCAGAATATATAAGTCAAACCTAATACATTACCAAATGTGTGTTTTAAACCATTTATAAGTGTAATTCACACGTGCAACATATGATTGTAAATGTTGATGCTTAATTAAAGAGCAAGAGTTTATAAAATCTTAATATCAGTGTGTAGCGGGGTGGTTACCCGCTCCTGGCCTGAAAGGGGTTAAGAGCTAGCCCTTGGAGAGGGCTGGGGCTGGGAGCCTTAGGCTGGGCTGATTGGGAGGCAGCCTCAGCTGTGGCCACACCCCAAACAGACTCAGCTAGCTCTATAAAGGCCAGGGAAGCCAGGGTTTAGAGAGTCTCCCTCTGTCTGCAGAGGGAGAAGGGCTTGGCTGCTGCAGGATTAGCAGGAACCTAGATTTGGAGCAGGGCTGGGGAGGGCCAGAGGAGCTGGGAGCTCCAGCCTGGAAAGCCCCAGGCTGCTGGCCTGCTGACAGGTCTATTAGGTACTGGGTTGCAGGGGACAGCCCATGGATAGGCAGAGACAGCAGGTCCAAACCCCTTTGACTGTGATGAGTGGCTGATACTGCAGTCTGCCCCAGTGAACGGGGGCTAGATGGAGACTGGGCAGTAGCCAAGACTGAGGTGAAGGGGGGAAAGTGGGTGTGGATTCCCCTGGGAGGGGGAGACCCTGAGGCTGTGTGGGGTTACTGCCAGAGGGGCAGCACCCCAGGTAAATGGGGAACCGGGGTCCTGGGAGGGACATGGGGCCACAGGTAAGGCGGATCACCGGCCTGCAGAGGGCGCTCTGGACACTGGGAGAGCTAATTCCCGAGACAACCAGCAGGAGGCGCCGCAGGGGTGAGTCTGACCCCTTACACAGTGGGTCCCCTGATTTTACACAGACATCGTTTACAGTATTTTATTTCAAGTCAGTCATCTTAATTTGTTTCTTCTGCAGACATTGTGTGCAAAGTCTATGCTAGGAGAGGAAGTACATTTTCTTTTCTTTTTTTGTATACATCAATATAAGCATATTTGTAATTGGTAGAAAGCTTGCTAGTTTATGCTACTTTAGGCCTTCCTTTTTCACACTTACTGTAGTTCGTGTAAAATATATATATATAACACCATATATAGTGGACCCAATTCTTAATTTATCCAAGAAAAATAACCATTGAGATCTATGGAAGTTCTGCCCAAGTCACGACTCAAAGATAGGATTGAGTTTTTAGTATACAATAATACTTGTAAACTAAGCACTGACAGGTCACAAGGTGAAAAGGCTTTAAATTATTATACAGTAACTGAAGTGTCCTAGCAAATGGCCATACATATCAATCTCTAGTAAGACTATTACAGGAATGGTAACCACAGATTGATTGAAATGGCTGTTTTGTAGAGTATTACTGTTATTAATGCCCACCTGTGTGAGGTGGATATTATCCCCTCACAAGATGGAGAAGTTGAAACACAAAAGGTGAAGAGACTTGCCTAAGGTAACACAGCAAAATCCACAGATGAACTAGCAATAGAACCCACATCACCTTACTTATAATCCTGTGCTCTAACTACCAGCTAATAATTCCCCATGAGGATCTTCATAAAAGAAGCTTAATTCCATTGACCCTTTTACTTCTACATTAGAGGTTCAAGTAGAGGCCATATTGGTAGTGATCTAAAGTTATTATGAGTGCCCAAATTGCTATTTGATTGCATATATAGTATTAGCTGCTCTCAGTACAACTGTGCATAAAAGTTAGCAGTTGATGCAAATTGGCTCCCTAATTCACAGCTTCAGCAGAGAGATCAAAGTCCAATTGAGATTGGAAACTGAGCTACCCTAGAGCGGGGTCTGATGCCTGAATCCTTTACCCATGTGCCCACTGGAATTTGGCCAGTGCAGTGGTGGAGAGTTTGCCTGAACTGTGGATAAATAAGACTTTTGGGTTACAATTTTCAGAACTGACATGATTATTAGTGCTTCCATTTTTGGATGCCAAACTTTTGAGACACCTTAACTGCTGTAGATGTTTTCCTCAGTTCCTGCCCAAGAGGAATTCTGCTGCAGCTCACAACCATTGCTGCAGCCCCTCTACCCAGCATAAAGAGGTATTTCAGGAGTACCGGTGCAATATAAATTGCCATATTTTGAAATGTTGAACTGAGTGGTGAGTTTGTTCCTGATTTCCCTATGCTATCAAAGAATTGAAAAAACTCAACGTGTGATAAATCCTGCATGCCACATATTGTAGTAGCTTTGGTCTGCAGCATGAATTTAAACTGCATCATGCTTTTCATTTCAAACCCGCTGTCTAAAATACTGTGATTCAGACATTTCCATATGTCACATCTGCTAAAGAATATTTCAAAAATATTGCCAGAACAAATGCTTCTAATAAAGGAATGATTCTTCCAGTATTTCTAGCCAAAATATTTTTGATTTTTTCATAAGTCAAAATCATTGCATTACTTCTGCTTCATTTTTAGTAAGATGCTCAAATAGGCCATGACCCAGCAAATCATTTAAGCATGTGCTTAACGTTAGTCATACGCGTAGTCTTATTGACTTCAGCGGGACCAATCATATATTTGTGTTTAAAGTTAAGCACATACTTCAATGCTTTAATGCAGGGGTAGTCAATAGGTGGACCGTGGGCCAAATCTGGACCGCCAGACACTTTTGAATGACCCCAAAATCTTTTTATTTACTTAATATCATCATTATTGTTCTTTTTTATTATTATTTTCTCTAGAGTCTGGATCTTGGCTATACCTTGACCAAGAAATTTGGACCTTGACAAAAAATAATTGACTACCCCTGCTTTAATGAATCAGAGCCATTAATGTTAAGGGTGTGGAGTCAATGAGAGCTGAGCATGGTCATAATCTTTCAGGAAGTCCTCAACACTGCAGGATTAGGGCCTTAATTATATCAATTAATCTTTCTTTTTAAGGCTATGTCTTTGTTCTTATATAGTGACATTCACTTACAATGATGCTATACTGAAACTATTCATTAGTGCTGATCAATTTGTAATAAAAAAACTTTTTCTACAAATCTGCCATCTCTTTCTACTCAATCTGTGTGTGGACTGTGATTTCCTCAGATTTGTTCATTATTCAATGTAATTTACTTTTTCAAACTCTGTAGATTGAGGGTTAACATTTCTCTGTAGGTATAAAATATTCACTATATAAGCTGTATTGCTTCATTGTGATTGTTCAGATAAGTCGTATAGTATTTCTTTTCCTTGACTGGAAGAATGTACTAGCATTTTTGGAGAGAGTACAGGTGTGGATAAATGTAATATTTTATTTTCATGAATACATATGTATGGGACAGTTAAACTTGTTTTGCACAAACATTCATGACAGTAAAACTGGATAATTTGAATGCTCATAAGCAAACACCAAATGGGTGCAGATGTATAATTGAAGCAAATATACTGTAAATTGGAACAAATATTTGTGGGAAATATTTTGTATTGCTTAATCAGCAATTTTACTGACATACATTGAGAACTCGATTGAAAGTATTTAATTTGTTTCAATGCTGCATTAAGTCCATTTTTAAATAAAGAGTAACATTTCTTGATGTTTGAAATTCTGGAAAATAACTAGCATTGTTTCTGTTAAACCACTTTAAACAAACTTGGTCATTCTGTGATGTATATTATGAAACTGATGGCCCAATCCAGAGCCCATTGATGTCAATGAGCATGGTCTCAGGCCCTGAATTTGTCTCATTGTTAGGAGTTCGTCTTGGCCAGGAGATAAAGCAGAAGGAGATGAGCGTTTTAATATTACATACGTAGTGAATAAAATTGCTGTTGAACTCCATGGTATCTCTTCTCTCTCTTGTGCCAGTCCCGCAAATATTTCCCTCATGACATAGAGATGGACAAATCTGTTTTAGTTTAATTACAGGATTGACTTTCCCCTCTAACCCTAAATTATTGGAAAAGAGCACACACACAAGACCACTTTTTACATGTAAAAACATCCAAGGAGCATAAAATTGAGGGTATCATTCTGCAGCAGGAAAAGAGAGGGAGAGAAATGTGTCTTTAAAAGAACTGTCTCAACCACTGCTGACTTGAAGGATTTTTCTCAGAAATAATCACTGCAGATTTTTCCAGAAATCAGATTAGAGTTTTGAAAATGCGTACCTATTGTAAATCTAATTCCACTTTATTTTTCAAGCCACAATATTTAGTTGTCTAATCATTTTCAAGACTATATTTAGCCCATTGATTACATATTTCTATGAAAGTTCATTCTGTATAACAGATACAATATTTGTTTACTCCACAATGATTAAAAAAGTGGAATATAGAAACTTTTTCTTTCTTGTGATAAATTTACCTACTGTTGTATGAGAATGGCAGCAATATCTTTGGGTTATGACTCAGGAAAAGCTGGTAAGCAGTCTATATTTTTAGACTGAGTGTTAATGTAACTGCAGAGTACTGCACTATGCAAGTAATCAACGGGACACAGACATTAGAATAAGCAAATAACAAAAATAAATCAAAATTGAATTTTACAGATGGCTGTAGAAAGGAAATGAAATATTTTAGTAAGACTAAAATAGCACAGTGTAGGTATTTGGACAGAATAAAATTGCAATATTTATTTGCAGTTTCTCTGCAATGCTTCCATGTAATGGGTCAGCTTGTAAGTGTTTCTGTCTGAGATAAACTGTTACATAATTGTTTCCTCCGGCTTGCAAATATTAAGGTCGGGGTCAGGTCAAGGTCAGGTGCCGGGCCCATGTGATATAAACTAGTGTAGCTAAGGCAATGTAAGCAGAACACATGTGGCCCATGTACGTGTTTCTGCATCTCCTGATTTTTCTGGTGAAATTTGTGGGAAAGTATAAAAGCCAGAGTACAGCTTGGTCACGTAGTCATAGAAGCTGGTCATTCTTTTCCATTTAGATGTGTAAAAGGATGTTTTGGAAGGGATGCTTATGTGGAACCCGGAACTATAGTTGTGCAGAGAAAGTCACCCACTGTAATATTACACTCACCTTTGGTAATTGGGAATCCAACTCGAGAACCTTCAGTTTTATTTCATTTAAAATATCTGCAAAATGGACTGGGTTTCTCAGGGCAATGGTATAATGGGATAGAGAGACTTTTACCTCTAGGTAGCTAGTTCAGATCTGACCCAGGTGAGAAATATTTACTGACTTTGTGGCCCCTGCCATTTTATTGTGTATATAGTGCCCAAAAATGTGCTGTGCCAAAATGAAGAGAAGGACATGGTCCCTGCCCAGAAGAGTTCACAATCTCTGAAGTATTGGTCTCAGTCTGAGTGCTAAAAGACCAATGAGCAACAGGCACTCTTGTTGTCTGTGTCAGGATTGTAGGGGTAGAACGTGAGCAGTCTTTCTACATTGGGGAAAAATCAAGAGATGAGGCACATTAATTGGACTGTGTGGAGAAGCTTTCATCCTTGCACTCCACCTGTCCTGTAGAGAAACAGGATTTCAATCACAGAGTGATCTCCACTCGGCACCTAATAGGTAAATCAAACACCAAGGATCAACTTCACGGCTAGAGTAAGTGGACACAATCTCATTGTGGATTGTCAATCTAGGTGTCTGTTTTTCCAAATAAAGTTTTAATATTTGGAATGTAGTGTTCAAATGTAGTGTTTTGTGTAGCTGTTACAAAATCTCAGTTATGCGGGTGTACATCAAAGTGTAGGAACACGATTGCTGTGGTTCTACACTGGTATAAAAGAGAGAGTGTTGGCCCACTAGATCTCCTTTAGCTGAGGATGTAATTGTTTCTCTGCTAGGCTGTGTCAGCATCTATTCTGCATGTGCGAGCAAAATAATAAGCAAAGAAAGAGATTTTTTTAAAAAGGTAAATATTTACACAGTGAAGCAGCCGCACTGAGCTGATGTGAAGTGAAAAAAGTATGAGAACGTGATGCTATAGATTCTGGCTGTTTTCAAATGGCATTTAATTTATCTGAATTCTCTAAAGTATGAGCTGTAAAAAGGAACCGAGTTTAATTTTAGAAACCAAGCTGTATACGTTGAAAGCACTGGAGTTTTTTTTTTTCTCTTTGAATGTAATACAAATAGTGTTTGAATCTAACAGTCTGGTAACAATTAGGCAGTGGTCTTTTTTTATTTTGCTGGAGTTTGAAAATAATAAAAATAGATGATAAATGAGGCTTATGTGTGAGCCAAAAGTTATTTTACAACAGTTGCATTGTCTTAGCAATGGATGTTAATTCTATCCGTTCTTTTCACAACTTGCTACGAATATCTCACAGGTGGTAAGAATGCATCTCAGTGTCTTGCACAGGGTGGGAATTCTCTGGAATGTTTTTGACTCCAACTCTTCATTTCTTACAGTTACATCTTAAAGGAACAAAACTGTAGAGAATGGATTAATTTAATCACCACTACAATTATCCTTATTACCAGAGGCTACGTGGTACTTTTGTAAAGAGAACCAAAATTAGGAGAAACTCATGCAATGTTGGGTTCATTGAGGTGGGAAAAAGATGGAGGCAAATATTTTTAAAAGTTGGGTGACTTAAGTTGATATGGTGCAAAAATGGTCATGCTCTTTTTCTAAGATGGTTCCTAAGGCCCAGTCTTGCAGATTTTCCAAACACAGAGTTCTCACTGACTTTAATGGCAGTGCCATGTAGAATTGGGCCCCAACTAATTACTGTCATATCTAAGTAGTTAAAATGGTATTCAGCCTGCAGTCTGATGCTCCATTTCAAAAACAATTAAAAGATTATACTATATCACCTTTTACCAGCCAGCTAAATGCATGGTTTGCACTAGCTCTTTTGTATTCATGTTTATTAAACATCCATGGAAACAATTTCAAATGCTAAATAGCAGAACAGAATTAATGTCTGGAATGCAAAAGAAAAGCACTCCAGGGTATTTCTTTTAACTTTGATGTATGTTGGAATAAAGTCAGTTTACTTATTTTTAATTATTTGGAAAATACAACTATTAACATTAGTCTACCAAAATGGCTGTTTTTAAGCTAGCACAATTTGGATTTATTTAAAGCACTCTCTAATTTGGAACTCCTGTTCTGCCATTTTCCATCATATAATGATTCCATTTGTATTACCCTTTAGATTAAACCAATACTTTTCGTTTTAGTGTGCCGATTTTGGTTTTCTTTGCTCTAATAAAAATGTCTAATCTAGTCAAAATAATGAACTACTCTTTGAGCTAACAATAGGATGAAAATGATTTTAATTAGATCATTACGTATCATTTTGAAGTTCCACCCACGCCATTTTCTCCATGTTTTTCTTCCTTCGGAATCATTAGCAAGTACCTCAGCAACTGAACTGGGCAGAGAGAGATGTGTCCACTTTTGAAACATACCTAGATGCTTATCTTCAGAGGGGCAGATAGGAAATACTATAGAACTGGTGTAGATCAGGATTCTCAAACAGGGGGCTGCAGAAGCTCTGGAAACTGTAGGATTCACTGGCTTTCTGCTCCTGGATCTCTCTTCTTTGTGGTCCAGGCTCTTGCAATGGCTTCTGGTGTTTCCACTTTCCAGCTCTGCTCCAGTACTAGGAACTGTCCTGTTCTCAGCTCCACCCTTTACCTTCATTCTTCCAGCTCACCTCAGGAGTTTGCAGAACTGAGGTCTGAGGCCCAATCCTAAATTACTGGATTTTGGATTTTGTCCCTGCTCAGACCTGTAGGTCAGGGCTCATGCTGACGAAAGAGGCCCCAGAACAGGAGGGTGGAGAAAGATGAGGAAAGGGTGGCCAAGGTCTAGGAGCTAAAACTGGGATCTGAGGCAAAAAAAAAGGGGGACTAGTACTTGCGTGCTGACATAAAAAGAGAGCAAGGGACCCCGACAGGGGGCTGAAGAGGGGAGAAGCAAAGGAGAACTGGGGGTTCAAGTGGAGTTGTGAGGATTTGGGAAAGGATGATGGAAAGGGGGGGAAGTAGTGGGAGATTGGGAGAATTTGGGAAAGAAAAGAACAGAGAAGGCTGAAGCAGGGAGGAATAGAGAGAAATTCTGTTTGAAGGGGCCACTGCTTTTTCTGTTTGAAGGGGCCTCTACTTTTGGAAAAATATTTAGGGGTCTTCTACTCAAGAAATTTAAAAACTATTTCTGTTAACAGTAAAGATGTCAGCTTTGTGACATGCACCTAAGCTCCAGACCTGGCACATTCTACATCTAAATGTGTCTTACTGGTAAACTAATAATTTATTTTCCCTTCGGTGTTCAAATCAAATCTTTTGAGTGTCTAACAAAATAGAAAGGTAGATCAAAGAATGTCAAGCAATTTAGTTTGATCTGGTATCTTCATGTGGGGAAGGAGGGGAATTAGCAGGCACATGGAGTCATTTCTTCAAAGGTATATCAAACCACTTTCCCCTGGAGGAGGAAGGAAATGGCACCTATTCCTTTCTACCGAACGTGGGGAAAATGGCATCTTGCCCATCTCTCACTCCCAAGGTGGAGGGGAAAGGGTTTCTCCTTTGGTTAAAAAACAAATTCATATGAGAACGTCACAGATCACTGACTTTCATTTCTTACAACATGTACATTATGAATATTGCAGTCCAGAAGTCATAAACCTGTCGGTTTTTTTTTATGTATTTCTAATTAAATTAATTTTATGGTAGAAAGAATATATGTCTAATTAAAGACAAACTTTTCTATTTAGAAGCTTTGGGAAGACAAACTATACTGCATGTGTTTTCATCTAATGCCAAAGGACTTTGTTCAGGGATACAGTATCTGCAATTCCAGTTTGAGATCTTTGTCAAGGTTCCAACATTCTTTGATGAATTGCAAATGGAAGAGGGAACCCTTGAAACAGATCTGCATAGCATGAGATATAATAGACTCAAGACAACCTGCTGGAAACTTTATTTTTTGTTGTTGCTGTGATTCAGCTGTTACGTCGGCACATAGGCCAAACGTTGCAAGTTCCTGAATTCACTAATGGATGTGTGACCAGGATCCCAAGGGAGCCGCACTAAGGTTACTCAATTAGGTTAAACTGCAAAGAATGGGGCAGGCAATCCCCAAGCTGGTGGTTATTCCAATACTTAGATTTACCAAGCCAGCACAAAACAACTTCTATAATACCTTACTGGTTACCCAGAAACCAACAACATGGTTCCTTTAAAGCAACCCAGCCTCAGGCATCCACCCAGACAACCAAGTCAAATATGATGAAGATTACTGAAAATCTTATTCATCATATAAGAAAGTTCTCCCAATCCCAAAGAATCAGACATATTACCTCCCAGGTTAATGAATATTTCAGATCTTACCCAAATACACACTTACAGCCAATTCTTATTAACTAAACTAAAATTTATTTTAAAAGAAGAGAGAGAGTATTCATTAAAAGATCAGTATACATACAGACCTGAGTACAGTTTTGAGATCAGATTTATAGTAGATATGGTGAGCTTTGTAGTTGCAAAGAGTTCTTTCAGAATTAGTCCAGAGGTTATAGTCCAATGTTCATATTCAGGGTGATTCAGGCAGGACTGGAGGTCTCAGTTTTATGACTCAAGCTTCCCCTGCATAAAGCATCAAGCAGATCTGAGATAAAAAGGATCAGGACCCAAGGGTTTTATACAGTTCCACACCTTCTCTTGACAGCTTGTAGTTCATAGGCGAACAATAAGCAATCATGGATACTTTGAAGTAGACCTATTTCCTAAGCATCTCTGGTAATTAGCTACAGGGATTAACGTAAGGCAATTGCCTGTTTTCCACCATTTGCAGGTGATTTGCTATACATTTCAAAGCGAGATGAATACAGTAATATCACTATGTTTACAGTTAATTTAAATGTTAAGATCTCCTTTTTATCTCTGAATTAATGGAATACAGCATAGACAGGGACTGTTTGATTACATTGTTAACCCCTAACAATATATATGTAAACAAACAAAAACAGACATTGTATACCAATATGTCCCTAACGGTTGAATCTGGGTCAACTAGCCTGCAGGATGCTTAACCCTTTTTGGCCATGTGTCACAGGGGTAAATCTAGGAGGGGAGATTAGGTCACCTTAATGTGGATCTTCCTATTTCATCTGATTGTCCTTTTCTGTTATATCTTAGTCAAATTATCAAAGCTGGCTGCAACTAAAACCTTGAAAATACAAAGTAATCAAAGCCACCTTTGTACAGAGAAAGCTAAAGCAATTTTGGACTTCTGGTGATATACATGAACGATGGAAAGAGTTTCTATTTGGCTTAGGCTTTTTCCATATGGTGCTTAGACAACTTCATGAAAGAATATGAAGAACATCTTGTCTATAATAGCTTTAATCAAAGAGAGAGTGTGTTAGGTTCAGTCTGTGTGTCCAGGGGAGACTTTAACAGCCAGATCCAGGGATTTGTGTTATACTGACATCCTGTCTGTTAGAACTGAGTTTTTATTGAAATTGTTTGGCAACTGTTATTGTTTAAGGCTAATTAACAATGTTAAAGTCCATTCACTAGGCATTTGACTCTGTAGTTTATTACAGATAGGAAAATAAGAAATGTATTGATACCGATCAAAGGCCCTTCTAGTTTGGTGTCATGTTCCCAGCACTGACAATGATGAATGCTTTAGTTTAGAGGAAATTATTAACTTCCCCTAATTTACTTAATTGTACAAACCATGGCAGTAGGGTTGATGGTGGGGGAATTGATTGTGCATTTGGAGATTTTTCTTTTAATGTACTGTACCTTTACGTGTCAATTTATTATTTTAGCCTGTCTGGAGAAGCAATCCCTGTGAGTTAGTTCATAATGGCTTCCATTACATAGAGTGTCACTCTCACAGAGATTTTATATTTGGTCTTTCTTCCTTTTATCTAAATCATTCAGACTCAAAAGACATGTTTGTTCTTTGTCTATGGAAAGATATAACAGGTGCAGTCCTTCCTGTCCTCAGTTGGCATCCAGCTTGTATTCTGAAGCACAAGGCTTCCTCTAACCTGGGTTCCCCAACAGAGCACAACATTCATTTGAATGGGGAAACAGAAAACTAAGTGATCTACTGTTGACAGTTTTGCCTTCCAAATATGGTACTTCTGAGAATGAAGTTGTCATGGAATCAGCTGATGTTGTGGCATCATTCCTGGAACTATTGCTTTACTAAACAGCACTCTTGATAGGGATGTAAGAGAAGTATTAGGGGTACTATAGCTATCAGTTCTGGGCCATATCTGTCATTGTTTCGATCCTATGAAAAAACTGATACTCTAAACTTAATGATGGACTGAACCCACAGCATCTTTAAAGGAAAACAAGTCTGAGTCCATAGAGCATGTAAATCATAGTAACTTGGTATGATTATTACAGAATCACACAGGGCTTTTGTTTGTTTGTTTGTTTTTTATAAAATCTTTCCTGTATATGTACGCATACATCTCATGCACACCTCTACTGCCAGTAACCATCATCCCCACTGATAAAATGCATAGCAGATGAGAAACAGGAGGCATTAGTGCCTATTGCCGCCCTAAGAAAGAACTATAGCTTATTTTACACCAAACATTAGGCAGTCCTGTCATTCCCCTCTGGGAATTCTCCATCCCCCAATCCCTCTAAGATTTTTCTGTCACTTCTTATACTTTTACATTCTCCAGACTCCATCCAAAATGCCATCTGTATGTTTAAATCTATTTCCACAACTGCATGTAGATGGAGAGAGAGTGGAAAAAGGAAAAAAACCAACCCATTCTGCCAACAAGAAAGCCTTCCAAAGTGGTGAAACATAGTGGAGATTTTGTTGGAAATGAAGGTGCTCAGCTTCCAAGGTAATCCCATTCTCCCTTTAGCTGGAAGATACAGTTTGGCATTAAACAGAAGAATTTAAATGTTTTTTAATTTTATTTTAAATGAACACTCATTGAACACAGGTAGCCAAATCTTAGTCCTAGCACATAGCCAGAGTAACCAAGCTATGTACTGGGGAGCTACATGGGGCCAGATGTAAGAAACTACCCTGCTCAAGGTGGCGGCAGTGAAACTAATTGGCTACCATTACTGAAGCTTTGAGCTAAAGTAGCCCTGTGGCTCCTTTATCCTGCTCTGCAGGGTGGAAATAGTCAATGAATTTCCACTGGTTCCACTGTCAAGGACCTCTGCGGCTGTAGAGCTAGTAGTGTCACTATAGTTAACACATCCCATTATCATGTGGGGTCTATTTTCAATGTCATAACTTTGCCAAACTTTAACAGTTTGGGCTGAAATTTTCCCTGCCAGGTGCCTGCCTCAAATGTAATTTTATTGGAAAGTTTCAGCAAAAATGGTTCCGCCTTTTCTGAGAGCAAGTTTAGGGGAAAACATGTTGATTTGCCCATGTTAAGAAATGAATATTATGACTGCTTCACTGAGAAGAGCTATTGCCTCCTTGCTTTGGAGCAGAGACTTGAAATTTGGCAGAGTGGTATGAAGGATGTACCATCTCTGTGAAAATCAGCCCAAATTTAGTCCAGTTATAAGTGTCTGGAAAATCTCAATACACACATGCTCAGCAGAGACTTCTTAGCATTTGGCAACTAAATTCTCTGAAGATTCCACCTGCACTGAGCATGCTCCAGCCCAGGGCTGAGCAGGACTCTTCCTGCAGTTGCTGCTGTGAGCTGTGGTGGTACTGGACACAGGAACTGAGAGTAGGAAGACTGTCTCTCCTGTGCTCTCAGTGCTTCCCTTGCTGGCACCCAGGCAGCAAGGAGGAACAGGAGGGGGAAGCTGCCTGACTGAAATGCAGAGCAGGGAGAAGCCAGAAATAGTGGGTGGGAGGGCAGAGGGAGCAGAGTGGGACAATGAGCCTGGGGGTAGGGGGATATTGCAACTGGCTGAGCAAGGAGACTGGGACTGGTGCCTGTAGGTCAGGGGGAAGATACTGCAAATGGCTGGGAAAAGTGACTGGGAGCTGGGAAGAGACTGGGACCAAGATGATTGCAAGATCTACTCAACAAAGAGAGTAGAAGGGGGAAGTAGGTGTGTGTGGGTGTTGGTTGTGGGGGAGTGATGTTGGCAGGGCCAATTCAGGCAATGCTCCAAAATCTGCAGCTATAGGGGGGAGGCCTGCACCCGAATAGGGACAGGTAGCAATGCTCTACTGGCAGCATGCTGCTGCACCACTTGGAGTGAAGAACAAACTGCTTTGTGCCAGCAAAGCTCTGGTGGCAATAATTTGAGCCTCCTGTGCAATCAAAATGTCTCCCTCTATCACCGCACGAGCTGGGGTACACAGCAGGTTCCCCCCACCTCCTGATTACAAGGAAACTGCCATCCATAGTTGCTCTACACCAACCTACTCACACCCCTACTACCTTGTTGGACTCCTTATCCGTTCCACTAGTGTGTCTCCGTCACTATCCCCCCTAATCCCGCATCAATGTTTGTTCCTGGGCGGGCGTGGAATAAGAATTTGGGGCAAGTGGTAGTAGGGAGAAGACTGATGAGATTTATCATTAAAGGGCCTCTGCAATAAATGAAGGGGGGAGGTAGCTCCCTTTTATGGACATCCAGCCAGCCAGTTAGCTATAAAACCCCTGTTAGTAGCTGTTCTCTACTTGCTTTACCTGTAAAAGGTTAAAAAGTCCCCAGGTAAAAGGAAGGGAGTGAGCACCTGACCAAAAGAGACAATGGGAAGACTAGAACTTTTTAAAATTGGGGAAAAAACTTCCCCTTTGTCTGTCTGTCTCATTGTTCTCTGGAGAGGAGAGACAGGGCTGGAACTATGCTGTAAAAGTTTGTGCCAGGTATAAAAATCATCATATCATACCTAGAAACTACTCATTTGAAATCCCAGATATATAAGTAGATCAGGAAATGTCTAGGAAGACGCAATTAGGTTTATCTCTTTTTTTTTGTTTGTTTGTTTATGGCTTGTGGACTCCTCTGTGCTAACTCCAGAATGCTTTTGTTTTGCTTGTAACCTTTAAGCTGGACCTCAAGAAAACCATTCTTGATGCTTAATTATTGTATTTGCTCTTTTAAAATCTAGCAATAGCCTAGGTTCCAGATGTATTTTCTTTTGTTGTTGTTTTTAATAAAATTTACCTTTTTAAAGAACAGGACTGGGTTTTTGTGTCCTAAAAGGTTTATGCACAAGTTGTTTAATTAGCTGGTGGCAACAGCTGATTTCTTTTATTTTCTTTCTCTGCTCTTCCCTGGAGGGGGTGGTGAAGGGGCTTGAGGGTACCCCACAGGAAGGAATTCCCAGGTGCACCTTCCTGGGTTCCCAAAGAGGTTTTTTGCACTTGGGTGGTGGCAGCATCTACCCATCCAAGGTCAGAAAAAAGCTGTAACCTTGGGAGTTTAATACAAGCCTGGAGTGGCCAGTATTAATTTTTAGAATCTTTGTGGGCCCCCACCTTCTGCACTCGGAGACCCAGAGTGGGGAATCAGCTTTGACAGCCTCATTCAAACAGCTTTGGAGGGCACTTCAGATTTGCTTGAACCAGTCCTGTTGTCAAGGGATTCCAGTTATCCTGCACGGGGCATATACAGCATCGCTCCTAGCATGGGAGCAGGACTTTCAAAGCTACATGGATGTCAGTCAGTTGGAGAAAATGTTTAAAAGGGCCATGACTGATTTCTTGATATTGTGTTCTTCTGAAAGGCCGATTGCTGAGTTCAGCCAGAAAATGTTGCTTATTGCAACTATCCACATCTCTCTCTCTCTCTCCCCTAACACAGATAGAGAGAGACAAATGTCTTTGCGCCAACTTTAAAACAGCGAACTGAAGTGAATAGGCTATTTATTGTGCAGGCTAAAACAGAGAACAAAACCCATAAAGGTTAGACTGAAGGGAGGCAGAGATCCTCCTTTCTATTCCAAACTCTCCCAATTTTTGGTTTTAATTTGAACCGGTGTGTGGCTGGCAGGGACTCAGAATATTGAAGAATCAGTTATTGATCCCTGACCATTTTCCATCACCCGCAACCTGCACCATAGCTCTTACTACAGTAAAACACATCAGCTTTGCAGCTTCAGGTCCAGGTGTTTAAAGAGTGAAAATCTGGCATTTTTTTGAAGACAAACCTCTCCACTTTTCACTCCGCTCCATACCTTTTGGTCATGGAGTTGACAGATTAATTTTCATTAGGGGCTTTCATGGCCAGTAATATTTCTGGTGAATGAACTGACCTCCTGAAAATATATGGCCTTGCAAGATGCGTTTCTGCAGATATTTTCTAATTTGATATGAAATCTTGGCTCCATTGAAGTCATGTAAATTTTGCTACTGACTTCAGTGGGACCAGGATTTCACACCTGAACTCAATGGGATTAAACTTCCATACAGTAAATGGCTATAGAGTCACCAATATTTTTCCAGTGTGAAGTCAAGTCACAGACTTACAAAAGACTTTCAAAATACTGTGGTTTGAGGTTTTTCATATGATGCATGGGTTAAAACTCTAACTAAGGGAACAGGCTATTTCTGACTTTCATTTTATTTATTACTAGTGTAACATTGATTTCAAATTATTTAGTGTAACAAAAATAGCAGCTTTCTACCCTGGAGACCGTTAGCTTTATGTTCTGGAAAACTTGGTGCATTTTTGCAACATCTGAATCCATTTCACAGTAACGTACTCAAATGTCACTCAATCAAAAGTCTCCCGATAAAAAGTGGAAAATTGCAAATAGCAAGTGTGTGTCTGTCACTGCCGTTATCTACGCGGGAATTGGAGAAAACTTCTCAAACCTAAGCATCTGCAAGGAAGACGGAACTTTTTTTTTAATTTCTTTAACATTCTCTATATTCATGCATAAAAAATTTGAAATGTCCCCTTGGGTAGAGGGCTGTACTTTTTCACTAAGTTTAGCTGGAAAATAACTTTTTTTTGCACTTGCCCCATGTGGATATTATTTTTAGCGGTTGGTACTGTAAATTAAAATAATGGTCTGAATAAAAACATATGGCAGCCAGGAACTCTATAGATCTCATATGACCAAAATCCTATGATTAACCCATCTCATTGTGCCTACACACTGGAATACAAGTAGAGCCAAGTTCAGTTCTCAGATACCTATGAGTCAGAAAGAGTTGTGTCTATATATATGGGCCATAATGTGACAATTTACACGTGATTAGAGATAACACAAATAAGCACACATGCAGATATGTGATGTCAGACACAACAAGATGTGAATTATCTTATTATTGTGAGTCTGACCTTTCATATTACTTTAACAAAATGTTTTCCAAGGTTTAATTTCAATAACGTACCATTTCTACATTCAGAAGAGATTAAACCTAATGCTGCAACAACCTGAAAAAGAAACCACAGCTAAACCACAAAGACTGACTCCGAAATAAGCAAATCACAAAATTCCTGGGAAGCCAAAACTCATGTCTAGGCTTGCGGGAAAAAGAAAGCAAAATAAAAAATGTCTTTTTTTTCAATATTATTTACATCAATGTAGAACTTAGATGCAATGCCTGTCTCCAGCTCTAAGTACCTCTGACAGGCAATTAAAAATAACCCATATTACAAACCAACAACTTTTCTCCATATAAAAGAAATCAGCCCAAAACATAATTTTGCCAGCTTGGTTCCTTAATAAAACACCATAATAAAAACCCAGACCCCAGTCAAACTCCCAAAACTTCATCCCTCCCCAAAAACCTGCCTAAGTAGATTGTTATTACAGCATGCCCTATAATCAACAGATTTCTAAACCGAAGTACATCTGTAGGGTCTTTTTTCTCCTTTTCTTGGACCTGCTTGAAGAGCATGCTACAGTAATTGCCATTAGACATGAAATATTTGCCAGTAGTTACTACTCAAAAATATCTGAACTACTTTATTTATCTCCTATTTGGGGGAGAAGGGGAGTATTTCAGATACTATTGTGCAATAATTGCTGGCAGACGTTATTCATCCTGACCATTGTATACACTTTAAAGTGAACTAATTCTTAACAGGCACCATATTAAATCAAAATTCAGAATAATCAGTCTCGTGCTCTCATGGAACAGAAAGCTTAAAACAGATATTATACAGAGACTGGGGCACTGGTCTTTTTTCATTTCTCTCCACTCAAAAAACAAACAAACAAAACCCTCCACATTCAATTTGGCAGCATCTTCATCAACACTTTATATGAGGAGGTATTAAATATGGTGGGGAACACTCCACTGCTAAATGCAGAGTTCAGGATTCTCATGGAAAAATTATTAGGATATATTTATTTAAAAGATGTATTATACAGTAAAGAATTATACAGAAACCAGACTGGGGTTCCAATAGAGCTGTAATGTGCCCATATACCACCTTGCCACGCTCCCTTCCCACCCCATCAATGCTACTGGCCAATCACAGACATTGGTGAAAAACTAAAAATCTGTGGCTGCCTGAGACTGGGCATGAAAACCCCAATTCAGGACTGCTGCTTCCCTGTGCTTTACTAGTAGCTGCCAGCGGAGGGAGCACTGCCAGATCCTGAGCCACCACCTTGATGGAAGAGCAGCAGGAAAAGCTGTTCCAGCTAGAGTCCTTTCCCCACTCAGGAGGGCCAGCAGCAGGTGGAGAAAAAAATCTGAGTGGAGGTCAGGAAGAGCAGGTTTTAAGGAGCTGTTCCAGCAGCACCTGAGGAGAGCCTGGCACCTGCCTGCAGGGCTCAGGAGGTCAACACTACTCCTGCTAGGTATCAGATGGTGCTATTGGACACCCAAGAGGAGAAGCAAGAGATTAATCCCAAGGAGCTGAGATGTTGAGACCTATTGGGTCCTATGCAAAATTGTGGCTTCTGCGTGGAGGATGGTCTGCTGATTTCAATACAAGCAAAGCACATCAAAGGAGAGGGACGGTCATATTATGAAGACTGACATGAAATTCGGTAAGTGCTATATTTATTACATTTTGGCATCACTTTAAAAAAAATTCTGACTATCTGTTTAGGCTGTGGGAGGAGCTTTGGCTGTGGTAAGAGCTATAGAGAGTGCCGTCACCATTTGTTTATCTAGTGCGGTCTCCGAACCAAACTCGTGTTATATTAGGCCCAGCTTTTTAGCAAGCCATTTATGCATGTGTTCTTTACTGAGTAGAGTTCTTTACTGAGTAGAGATGGACTGCTGAATCCGGGCCATCCTGAACACTAATGTAAGAGTTATTAGAACAAAAAAGGGATGAGGTGGGCATTTTCCCACTGCATTATGGAAAATTCTCACTGCTCTAACTGCATTTATTCCACCACTTAATGATAGGAACAGGCGAGACTAAAATAGGGCATTTTGATTCAAAGACATGTAAAAAGAAAAGAAGCTCTGTATACAGTGCCACTGAAGAACATTTGCAGTGAATTACATCAAGATTCTGAACTCTTGTCCGCCCTGCTTGAGCAGAATTTATGTCAGCGAGGTGATGAGTGAACAGCAATGAATCAGAGAATAAGAATGGAAAAAAACCCAGCTTCTTCCAGAATACTTTTTCATTGCTTTAATAACTAATCGTTCTAGTGCCTCTTCTTATAACATCTTCCGTATGCTTAGTCGGAGTCTGTCAGCATTTCTATTATAGATTTCTTTTGATGGTACAGTAAGAATTTGCTCTAAGCTGCGATTTTGTATACAGGGTCCTTGCACAGTAGAAAGGTTGTCTTTAAAATGAACCATGTGGTCACTTTCAAACTATACAAGTGTTCAGTTCCAGTTCCCAAAGTTCACGAGTTTATGATCTTGAGCCACCAACTTGAGGGAAGAGCAGAAGGAAAAGCACTTACAGCTAGAGTCCTTTCCCCATCAAAAAGTGCATTAACTTTTTTGGACTAAAATCCCAAACTGGCAAATTGGTCTAATTATTTTGGGAAGTTTAGGTTGGATATTAGGAAAAACTTTTTCACTAGGAGGGTGGTGAAGCACTGGAATGGGTTACCTAGAGAGGTGGTGGAATCTTCCTTCCTTAGAAGTTTTTTAAGGTCTTTAAGGTCAGGCTTGACAAAGCCCTGGGTAGGATGATTTAGTTGGGGATTGGTCCTGCTTTGAGCAGGGGGTTGGACAAGATGACCTCCTGAGGTCCCTTCCAACCCTGATATTCTATGATTTTCAACATATGGAATACTGTGTCTACAAGCACTTTGTTAACATCCTTGAGAAATCTAAGATGTGTGGCAAACTCCCCAACATTGCACTAAAAATCTCAATTGCCATCTTTTTTCTTATAATCTAATAACATTTGATATGGAAGCCATTGTGGAAACCAATGTGGAAACCTTTGTCGTTTTGCCTGGACACATTTCTGACTTAATCTATCTACATTATTTTCCCTTGTAATAGTACAAAAAGTGAGTGCTATTTTGTAAAGTTATAACAACGGATTTAAAATATCTGTATTTTCTCCAGACATTATTGACTACCACATAATTGTGAATGTTTTAAAATGCATATTACATCACATCTTTGATTAGCCAGAATGGCTTCAATTTTTTTTATTTTTGCGGGGGAAGGAGGGCTTGGTAAAGAGTTCCTTGATGGAGGGAATAAACTGCATTTTCTAAGTCAAGAATGAACCAACCTCATATTCTAGTGCAATGAAGCCCAGGTGTACTCAATGTGCCATTTTTTCAATTGCAAAAGTGAGGTTCTGAGCATTGGTTACTATTAAAATTTCAACATGCTCAAATTTGTGAGTTCTTAATAACTGTACATTTAAAAAAAAAATCTGTGGTTGCCATTGGATATATTGCTTGTCACTTCTTACCCTAAATTGTTGGGTAGTGTTCATGTGGGCTGATGAGCAGTTAACACATTTTGCCTTGAAAAAATGGATCAGGCCCAGTACTGAGGTGCTCTGGGATCACTCCTTTTCTACTCCACTTCTTGGTCACATTTGACATTCTGACTCAGTGCCTAAAATTACTTCCAAGCTCTTTAGCTTTACTATATCTTCTTTACTTAGCAGGTAGTCATGTGTAATCCTTCAACCAGGTGGAGTTGCAGCAACAAGGGCCAGGTTCAATATCTATAATTTAGGGACAGTGGATTTGTTTACAAGATAAGGGAGTGAGACTATGCACTTACGTTTAAGCGAGTTTCAGCTTGAGTCCTTTCTAAGTACACTTGCATGTGAAACTCTCACTAGCGTTAATTCCATACACATCCAAGAAAAAACAGACTCCTTTAACCCTAGAAAACAGTGTTATATGCAGGTTTTTCCTTGTGTGTTTTAGTATATCTTTCTACATATTCCCAAATATTTGTGTCTTATTTAACCACATGGCATCCATGAAATTTAGTGTGAGTTATCCGTGTCTAAATCCTTGTTCTGCAGGGCATAAAATGATCACTATCTTGGATCAGGAAGAAATTTATTCCCATAGCAAAGTATTGCTCAGTTAAGGGATTTGTGGGCTTTTTATGCCTTTCCCTGAATTATCTGGTACTAGCCATTTTCCAGAAAGGATAACAGGTTAGATGGACCACGAATCTACTCCTATGCGGTGATTCTTATCTTTCTTCATCCTGTCTTATTTTGAATATGCAAGAGTCTCAGGGGTCTTTGTTAGTGAGTAAGGCAGATTAACTACCATATATGCTGTGGGTGACTA
Organism: Terrapene triunguis; assembly: GCF_002925995.2. Classification (NCBI taxonomy): domain Eukaryota; kingdom Metazoa; phylum Chordata; order Testudines; family Emydidae; genus Terrapene; species Terrapene triunguis. Next base: position 1,185,503 of record NW_020664384.1, read on the forward strand.
TTAGCTACAGTGTGCAGTATATAAATTTACTCCTGGAGAGGCCTTCATTAAATCAAAATAATTACTAGAGCTCTTCTGAACCAGTTTCCTGCCAGAAACAAAAGCCCTAACAGTGTTTCCTTCTTAATGTCCTTTATAGAGTCAGACTTCAGGCTGATAGTGTAAGCGTCTTTAGAAAATAGTGTGTGTCATTCAGTTACGTAGTTAGCATAAACTCAGAAGCAATGTGACTTTCCTGTCGGTGCTGATAATCTTGAACTAAAATAGTGGGTGAACTTAGTTTCTAGTGGTTTGAGAGATGTGACCATTCCTACTAGTATATTCCCCCTTTTAACTTTAGGAAATATCTGTTAAACTGGTAGAAACTTACTTAAAAAACCTTTTTTTTTTTTTTTTTTTTTTTTTTTATGACCATTGCATAAGGAAGGAATAGTGGTTATTACTGACAGTTACTTGCAAAAGTCACAAGCACTAGTATTACTGTATGGTTTGCTTTTTTACGTGTGAGGGAGCAGGGGGGGAGGAAGCTGAATTTTCCTGTGTGAGATTTGTTCGGCCTATCTCCTGCTGCAGAGACATGCCCCCATCAACGAAACGAAACTATAGCTGCTGACTGCTCTTGCCAAATAGACCTGGGGGCGAGAGGTTGCAGAGAGCTCCTTTCTCTTCTCATGCATCCTCCACCCAGAAGAAGCAGCTGGAATTTGGCTACGTATGCTCCAGGAGTAAAAGGGAAATGGCTGGCTAGCATTGCCAACAACACTCCCTGGCTTTGAGGGACATGTCTGGCCATGGACCAACCCTTCTCTTCATTTATGCATGACCCAGTGACTTCGGAAGAGGAGTGCCATCTCCGCCTGCAGACTAGGAGAGGATGCGTCAAATGGACTGCCAGCAGACACCCTTCTCCAACACCTTGGGTTGCATTGTGCCTGTGTAACCTTTGGGTAGGCTAGAGTTCACTTCATTACCCTTCTCCAGTGCCTAAAAAAAACCCCAACTCCCATAGAAGAGTAGCTGGAGACCCAGAGTTCAGTCTCTAAGGATTTTCAGCAAGGATTGCATAGGGTCAACCTCCCCACATTCAAGTCCCAAAGGGAACTAAAGAAATGAATTTAATTAAAGAACTTTATAAAATCTTATGATAAAGAAACAAATCTAATTTTTACAACATGACATGGCTATTTTGTAATCCACAAATATCACCTTCACAGTTACACATAAATATAAATAAAGAAAACAAATTAAAATCTGAACAGTTCAGTCCCCACAGCAATAAAGTGAGAACAACTGAAAGTTCCCAAAAGCTTAGGTTTTGATCACCTAAGTCTCAGAGTCTTTGATCACCAAATCTAGAGAGTCTGCTGAGTCTAAAACAACATCTTCCCTCCCCTTGCTTGTAAGAATCTTCAGTTGGAATCAAGGCAGACTCGTCCTCTGCTGAAATAACTGCTAGCCAGTCAGCTAACTGATTAACCAGCCACTCAGTTACGTGAGAAGAAAACCCTGTTACAAGAAAATACAAAACTGAGAAGAGCAAAATAGAAAAGACCCTTTCCCCACTACTACATTTACATAAAAGTTGGTGACTCAGACTAGTTGGGACAATTTAACTAGAACAGTTTGGCTAAAATCAAAATAACTTTCAAAGCATACAATTAAAATAGAAGTTATTTTTCCCTCCCAATTTCCCCTTGCTATAATTAGCATTGCCCATGCTTCCCTATTAGAGGGTTGACAATATCACTAACCTGCTGCAAAATGCTTCAGAGTTAGGGACAACAGCCTGCTTCCTGCTCCTGGGCTCAGCCTCTCCCAACTCACACAGGGCACATGGCCTTCTGCAAAGCAGCTGCCCTGTTTGCTTGTCCTCATGGAGTCTGACCCCAGCAACAGGGAACCTATTGGAGCAGACCCAAAACTACCACACCCAATTCCAAAAGCTTCTGGATGTGGCGTGCTTAATCTGCCTAGCAACAATGACCCAGACAGAGCTCACTCCTACCTCCCCCCAGTGGGTCTCTTAAAGAGATGTCTCCCTCTTAGGCACGTGGGTTACACCTGCTCCCAACTGCAGAAGTTTTAATGGTTCCAGAGGTCCGAAACCAGTTACCACACATCTTCCCCTTCCCTCAGAACAAATCTCCTGTATGAAACCTTAATTTTGTCCTAAGGGTTGAAAGCTCCTTGCTTCTGACTATATTCTGTCCACAAAGGACCAGATTCTGACACACCTACTTATGCTGAGTAGTATCTTATTTTACAAGTTATGTCACTGAACTCAGTGGGACTGCTCATAGGGTAAGTTATTATTCAGTGTTAATAACTTGCCTTCAATGAAATCCTCTCCACACAACACTAGTGTAACCCACAGTAAGGAGGACAGTGTTAATCCAGCCTTACCCCCAGCTCCATGACAATGCACTACCATTACTTAATGGAGGATTCTGACTAAGAGCTGTTACAATGCTTGACCTACCTGTCTCTTGAACATGCACATGTTACCAAAATACATGGCTTAGCAGCAGGAAGCTTGGTTACTCAAGGATTCAATTTAATGTGAAATCATTTCCAAGAGTGAATTACTGCATCTGCCAATCTCCATGCTTAACACAGCAACCTCATTCCCCTTAGTATCTCTCTAAGGTGCTGCTGGACCTTGCAGAAGTGACATCACTGAAAATGGCACCATAGTTAAATTTCACAGGGGCACATGGATAACTTAGTGTTCAGGGACAGCCACTGATTCCTAAACAGAGCAAACGCTTTTCTTCCTGGAGCTATAGATTTAGAGGCACACTTTCAAATGGGCCTTTAAAGAGCACCCAATTGAATTTGCAAACACATGTTCTTTCATGCAGAGAATCTCATAAGTTGCATGTGCAAACCTGAATTTGTGCCTGTATTTGGGCCTCTAAAATGTATTCACTGAACTTGCCAGCACACATTCTTGGATGCAGAGAATTTTGTATTTGTGCCAAGTGCCAAGTGTATTTGTGACAAGTGCCCATTTCTTCAGGCAAATATGTATATTTCTGGGTAGGTGTGGTAAGGTATGTGTATAAACAGGTGGACTCTCAACTTTTGCAGGCATATTTTTGAGTCCTTGGAAAATGTGGGCCTCAGTATATAGAACTCCTGCTATATTGTCCATGGTTGCTGAACTTTCACTCATTATGAATCACACTGTGGCTTTAAGCCACCAGCTATGCTCTGTGAGAAGTCAGGAGGAGCAGGAGCTCCTGAAGGAATGCTTGCTGAATCCCAGCATTATAAGGGGCTTTACAAGGGGATATCAACTCTATTAACCATCGAAAGTGTGCAGTGTGTGGTTAGATTATACTAGCAAGCATAGAGGCATAGTCCTGGTACTGGCAACTCCCCATATTGGGTGCTTAGTGCTTGTGCTAGCCTGGAACAGCCTTTATGCTCAGGGAGAGCAAGGAATGGGATTTTAGCTTGTACTTTCACAAGGGTGACATGGTAGCAATAAGTTACCTCCTCCACCCGCATGAGGACCTGAGCAGCACAGTTGCCAACTGTCACGTGGTAAATAAGCACCCTGACTTTCACAATAAGACAATACACTCAAGCTAATCCCGTTTCAAAAGAAGGCCAAAACAAGCCAATCCCTAAGAACCCCAACACTCTATGTGACTAGATCCCCCTGGCGTGCAGTCTGGGACTACGGTGGGTCCACTGTGCACCCCTGATTCTCTCCCCTCCCTTTCCCCAGCTTGCCGGGAACCGATCCAAAAAAAAAAAACAACAACAAGCTACTAGCCAACAAGCACCTCACAAGCCAATTAAGTCAAAAAACAGCCCAATTGGTGTGGGGTTTTTTTGCGGGTTTCGCATGTCTGCTGAGCAGGGCGAGCCAACATCTGGCCCTAAGCCTTAAAGACAGTTTCATTTCTGTTTAAAGAAAAAAAGTTTACATCCACACATACTCAAACAATTAGGGATGAATAATTAGGCATAAGGCTGACATAAGATCCCTGTAGGAAAACAATCAGTTTGTGGAGCTGCCATGTTATCCTTGATGCAGTGCAGATGACAATAGATCTGGGATTCAGAATTATTTCTTCCCAAAAAAACAATATTTCTTTACTGTGAGATGTCTTAGCAATAAAATGCAGCAAAATATATGAATAGGGTTACTAGTCATGTTCCAGTAAACAATTCCATTGCTTCACTGGAATGGCACTGCAAAGCAAAACATTATGGATGCACATTGCACACTGCATGTTACAAGATCTATAAGCATTCAGGGAACAGCTGAATATTTTGACAGGTCTAGGCTAGACCTTAACAAGAAACAAAACATTTACATACTGACTGTAACCAACAGCCCTCCATTGAATCAGGCATTGAGGCAGACTCTTCAGAGCTGAAGGAGAGAGGATACTTTCAAATGGCAGAGCCATATATAGGATTACAGCCGGTGGGGAAACCCTGCTGCCTCATAGGTGGACGGGGGCCCCAGTGTAACAGAAACTCGGACCTTGAAGCTCTTGCTTCCTATTCCTTATCTATGACTGACAGTGCAGCACTCTCTTATGGCTCCTTCCTTTTTTGAGCTCCCGTCTCCCATGATCTTGGACGAGAGAGGGAAATAGAGATCACCAGTGCATACCCCACTCTCGCCAGGGCTCCTGTTCTGCAAGGGAATAGAGACCAAAAGAATTGCAACAGGTCACTCACCTAACTGTCGAGAATGGTATAAACAAAAGGCTCACTGACACTCAGGTGACAAGAGGCAAATGAGGACTTAGGTACAGTATTATATATACAGAGAGACTACAAGTGACATGCAACTGAGTTGCAAAAATATAAATGCACAGAAGTGGTCTGATTATGGTACACTGTGACCCAGGAAAGCATACCTGAAATGGTTTGATTCTATACAATTACCAAAATAAAACCTTAAAATCAGACATAAAAATGCTTGTGTTTTGGAAATCCACAGCTAGGAAGAAGTTTTGCTTTAAAAGCAACTTATTTTTTATTTAAGTATAGCAGCCAGTCTGTGGATGCCATTAAGAAAAGGAATCCGGAACATTAAAAACCTTTTAAGTTTTTAATCAAAGTTAAAAGCAACCGATTGCCTCCTCTCTCCAGACCAAGTTCAAGTATCTATAATAAATAAGAGTGAGCTAACCTAAGCAGTTCTTGCACTGTCTCCTTGCCTAATGTTGAACTCTGATTTCCCATCCCAGATTAAGCTATTCCCAGATTCAGATCTCTAAATAAGTGTTAAAATAAACTAGGGCAGCTTGGTACTTTTGTCTGGGGTTGAACTTGGTCCCTTGTTCCCTAGGCTGGTGGTAGCTGGGAACACAGTGAAGGAAGTGTGCTTAGCGCCAGTGGAGGAGAATATCTCTTCACAGTCTAGAATGACCCCTTTTGGCTGAGCCAGAGCTGTGGTGATGGACTCTAGAGGGAACTGGAAGCAGAGACTGACATTTGAAGTGAAATCAAGAATGTCACCCAAAGGACAACCCTGCCCCCACTCCCAATGCAATATCAAGTTAAGTAGGTTTCGTTTCTGTTTCAATTTGGCCTCTGTAGTTTAAGTTCAGTATAAACACAAGTGTATAGTAGCTTAATCTGAATAGCTCTCCAGGTTTCCTACCCTTACCTAACACAAAACACATTGAAAAGGTGTGTTGTAGGTTTATCATTCTTCAGATCTAACAGATTTCTCATTGTTTTGTCTTGATATCTATTTGGCCTGGAATGGGGCTAAAAGCTCCCACAGTTGCTTCCTACCCTAACACATTTGTGATCAGACATGCCTCTCAGTTTTAGCCTCTCACTCTGTCAAAACCTGATCTTTATGGGAAGAAAAGGTGGATTTTTTCCAAGCTGTCAAAAACACACTGTCCAGATGTCATCTTCAGAGTTCTCTCTCTTTTTAGAGGCAATTTTGGTTCCTGTTTTAATCACAGTTTTCCCTAATGTTCACTGATAATCTGTGTTCCTTGTGGCAATGGAACTAAGGCTGGAAGTTTTTAGTTGGCTTAGAAAAATAAGAGAGAAGTCAAGTTAACTGTAAATCTCCACTCTTTAATACCTGTTACTGTGACAATCAATTCTACCTTATAAAGTGAACTTATTGTGTTTAACTTTGCCATCAACTATCCAGATAAACCAAAGAATAAATGTAGTGTAAATATGACAATGCTCATTTTTTAGTACACAGTGTCCCTGAATTGGGACACCATAATATAATAGTTAATAACAAATAAATTTAATTGAAAGAGACACAACACTTGCTTCTTCCAAATTAACTGGGCCTCCGGAAAAGCCTCATTTCTGAAAAGTTAGTTTCCTGTACTGCTCAGTCAGTTCTACTACTCCCAGTGGAGGGAATGGCTCCAGTTAATATTCAGACAATAGATTCCCTTCTAAACTGGAGAAAGGTGTCAATTGCAGTTGCTAACAAATTCCAGCTCTGCCAGATGAAGTTGTCTGAAGGAATTTCATGTACGAGGAAGCCAAGGCTACCAGGTTCATTTTCTGTGCTATTTTTACAGTCAGATCGACATATTTCCGTCTTTAGCCAGAGCTTGACTCGAATGCCCATAAGTGAACACTCAGGTGGCCAAGTTAAACATAAGCTAATCATACAGGTTTCCCAGTCAGTCAAATATTTCTCTTTTTCCCACCTTCAAAATAAGAGGCAGCTGCTAAAGTTAAGAAAACTGAGGATTTTTCAAACTAGGAGTACATCTTAAATAAATAACATGCCTACCATTGGGGAAACGTGTTTGCCCTACTTATATATTGGTTATTGAATTAAAAGTTGTGATGAATCTTGATCTGTTTTTCATTTTACTTGTGCGTCTTGGATCACCAGCGAGGCACCCCTATCCTGGAAAGATTTAAGCATTTGATTTACTTTAGACCCTATGAGTAGTTTGACCAGTGTGAATGGAAAGTCATAGTGTGTAAACTAAGCATGTGGTAAGTAGAGCTGTGCAAATAACGGGTTTTTCAGTTCCCGTGCAATCCCAAAAAATCAAGGTGGGGGGGATCTTTGGGTCAAATTAAAAATGAAATTTTTCAAAAATTTTAGGCAAATTTAAAAGTAAAATAAACATTTGGGGTCAGATGAAGTGTTTGTTTTGAAATAATGACAAATGTTTTGTTTCAATTTCAACTATTTTTTAAATGTTTTTGATTTTTTAAAAATAAAGTTAGGGAATTTTTAAATGAAAAGTTGGTTTGAATGAAAAAAATCAAGATGTTTCATTTAAGAAATGTTAAAATGAAAAGTTGATTTTTTTAAAGAGTTTTTTAGCTATTTTAGAATGAAAAAATTTGGTGAAACCTACATGAATTCACGAAATGTTTTGATGTTGCTGAATATGCATTTTTCAATGAAAAATGGTTAATCCAAAATATTTTGTTCAGCTCTAGTGGTAAGTCTTAGGGCCTGAGTATTTAATGCTCAATTTTACTGTCAGATGAAATCCTGTTAAATCAATGACCTAATTTGAAATCCCTGCATATATAGCAAAGCAATTGAGCACATACTTATCTTTAAGCACATGCTTAAATCCCATTGAAGTCAGCATGATTTAATCATGCATTTACAGTTAAGTACATTCTTAAGTCTTTTTCTAAATAGGGTTGGTTTGCTGAATCAAGGCCACATTTAGTAATAATTTGGTACTACTGAGCAAATAAGTATTACTTCTTGTGAATATGGGTTTACAGAATCAAGCCTTAAATAAACATGAAATACAATATAGGGTAAATCCTGAAGTCCTAATGGACTGCTAGTCAATCTTATGCAAGCAAAAGTCACTGAAGTCTAATTGACATTCTTAAATAGTTCTTCTAGGAAATAAAGGTTTCCCCATATTGATTTAGTTATTGGTAATGTTTGTTTCATGTGAGTTCATACACAGAAGCACTGTATTCTTCTTTTAATCCTGTTTATCAAAATAAAATATTTATTATTCAGAAACATGTCAGGTGTCACCTCAACTGAAATATTGACCTGTGAAATATTGCTATAACTATCATCAACTTTAACAATTATTCCTCTTCTCTATGTTGTACCTTCAGTAGAGCTAGTATAATAAAATGTCCTTTTCAAAATAACTCTAAGAAAACATTTCCAACTATCTCAGAGATAATTATGTCTGATTGTGTTTCAAGTTAATTTTATATCCAGCAGCCCCACACTTGATGTTACAGATCATATCATGTTTTAATTTCACCTTTATTTGTATGTCTACTTTAGTAGAATGATAGAGTGGGAGAAAGACTCTGGTGTCTGAATAGGCAAATCTAATTAATTTGCTTTAAAAAGAATAGATTTGATACCACCAGCAAAACATGAGTGACACTGGATTGTTAAACTTATTTTTCTCTTTGGACTACTAGACTTAGGGCTGGTCTACACTGCCGCGCTAGTTCGGCGGCTGGGGATCGAAGTTCCGAGTTCGATTTATCGCGTCTGGTCTGGACGCGATAAATCGAACCAGGAAGTGATCGCCGTCGACTGCGGTACTCCAGCTCAACGAGAGGAGTACCGCAGAGTCGACGGGGAGCCTGCCTGCCGCGTGTGGACCGCGTCTGAACCGCGGTAAGTTCGAAGTAAGGTATGTCGAATTCAGCTACGTTATTCACGTAGCTGAATTTGCGTACCTTACTTCGACTTGGGGGGTAAGTGTAGACCAAGCCTTAGTGTTCAAGGTATTTTTTTCTAGAAAGTGTAAAATTTCAGAGTATTTTCCAGACATTACTTTTATACCCTGCTAATTTTATCTAGTATAATGATTTGGTACTGGTGGTGTCTGAAAGACTGGATCCTTAGGCCTTGATCCTGCAATGAACTACACACAGAGGAACACATGCTCACATAGTGTATAAGAAGGGTGGCATTTGACCCAAGGCACTTGCTGACAGTTATTTCCTTAGCTTAGGTAATTTTCTGACTGTATTGGTTTAAATCCCAGTCTGGTATAGTCCTGGGAAAACTAGGGAAAGAGTTTCCTACATTTCTTTGGGAGCCTACTTTAAAATTAACCAGAGATTGTGGGAGAAATGACTTCGATGTGATCACCATTGTACACTAGTGGATGAACAGAATAAATAGCCAGCACTGCATAAATTGTAGTTTTGCAATGTGTGTATCCATTGCCTTAAAAAGCAAATTCCCTGGACATCAAAAGTGTCTTTTTGAGCAGTTACCATATGTCAGCACTTCTCAGTCGAATGATGTTTGCTCTTGTTTTTATATATATATATATATATATATATGAAAAAAACACAAGCTGGAATCAAAAGAAAACAATGTAGTTTAGCCACTGCAGTTTCCAATCTGTTAATTTTTTCTTCTGCTCTGCCCTTTTAAATCAACAAAAATATGTTTTGAAAAAGTTCACAATGCAATCAGCATAATCAAAAAAGTTGCAACTGTACAATCTGGCATATGATTACCCTAAACACTTTGTTTGGTTAATCATACTGGGTCTGTACCAAACAGTGGTGGTTCAACAGGATAGACAGCATAAGCAAAAGTAATGCCAGGTTTAATGTCAGTGAAATATATATTTTATAACGTAACTAAAATAATGGGCCTGATACACTGCTGTGTAAACTCCAGGTTTCTCGGTGTAACTCTATTGAAATTAATGGGGTAATGCAGTGGCGAATGAGACCCAGCTATTCTAATCTATATACAGGTTTCTGTAATAGGGTGAGCTCTCCCTTTAAGGAGCAGAGCCTGGTTCACTAATCACATGCAGCTGAGGAGGGGACAGGTGTTCCCTACAAAGAGCTGCAAGAAAGGCAGTGGGGGGGGAGGGTTGCAGAGAGAAGCTGCAAGAAGGGACAGTCTCCAGCAGTAGTCCCTGAAGGAGACCCCAGGGGGTAAGCCCTGGGAATTGTGGCTGGATAGAAAAAGCTGGTTGTTTGGACAATAAAGAGAGGCTGGAGGCAAGAGCTAGAGACTGATTTAGGCATGTCTGATAATTCCGCCAACTGGTGAGGAAGGTGGACAAGCCTATATGCTTGTCCATCTCTCTAAGTTTACAAAGCACTTCATGGCAATCTTACCTAGCTATTGAAGTCTCCTGGCCTCTCACCTAGTTCCAGCCCCTCACTTTATCCCTGAGTTCATACCTGTTGCTTTCAGTTCGCACATTTCTTCTTCAAAGTCTCTGAAACTCTTCTCCAGATTGAGGCCTTTCTGACCAGTATGTTTCTCAGGTTAAGGACAGGATCTGTTTATCAAGCAGATAGATAAAGCAGGCCTGACAGATCAACCAAGAAAGTTGATTTGGCAGGACTCCATTGTGAGACTTGCAGCTTTATCTACCCATTTTTCAGATGTTCTCAGCTGCTATGTGTATCAAGAGAGCAATGTACCGAGTAGCAACTGAAAGTACATACCATACTTTGCACATTACTTAATGTTGCATCATATCTCTTTTCAGGATAAACAGAATGCTAAAAATATGTTTTGGGTGGTACACTCCATCAGCAGTTACTTTAGCCAAGAGAATAAAATGAAGTGGAATAATAATTTATTAGAAGATTAGCTAAAGCAGACAGATGTAAGTTATTAAATGCTTCTTGTCACAAGCTTGAACTCTGCATAAATATACTATAAAGCACGAGAAAATCCAAGAACGTGATGAACTGACCTGCAAACACTAAAATCTGATCACCAGTACATTTTCCATCTGTACTTATATAGTGTGTATGTGTCTGAAAGCTGTTATGCATTGCTCAACATCTAGAATGCATCTGACTAAGAATATGTCTATATTTGGAGCTGGGGATGTGATTCCCAGCTCATGTAGACCTACTTATTCTAGTTCGCATTGAATTCCCAAGTTAAAAAACTAATTAATAGTGTATCTGGGGTAGCATGGGATGCTGTAGCACACACTAGCTACCCTGAATAAAACCCACCTGAAACCTAAGGGCACATACTCAGGTCTGGTAGCCCGCGCGGCCAGTCGCCAGTGCTCCGACTTCCCCAGCAATGCAGCTCTTTTTACCAGGCTAGCTCAGTGAGAGCTAGTGCAAGTATGTGCACTCAAGCTGCGAATCACATCCCTAGCTCCCAGTGTAGATGTAGCCTACAGATCTTGGCTGCAACTTTACTGTATCTAGATTGTGAACAAAAGGGAAAATCATAGAGAACATGTGAACAATAACTGGAAACCAGACCTCAAGCATTCAAACACCAAGTCAGAGCTCAAAAATCATGGGTGGCTTAAGATTTCCCCCAATATCTCATTTTTTTTTATTTGCCTCCTGGTGTTAGCACATTTAGGGTTCACATTTTTAGGTTTTTCTCCACAAACATGAGGGGTGGAAACTTACCTTTTTTTTTTTTTTTTTAATGAAAGCTGAGATTCTTAAGTAATACATAACCTGATCCAACAGCCAGGGTTGTGAGAAAAACACTTAAGTATGCGAGAGTTGAGAACACGGAGAGACAACAAACCCAAGGAAGGACGACTTTGTGGGAAGTAATGTGGGTAAACGTACTAGAAACCATGAGAAGGGATTGTGTCAGAGACTGTGATGTTCTGTGTGACTAAAGTGGACCCCGGGGAGGGGAGAGTGGGTACGTGCATAAGTGCTGGAACTAGGGGTGCTGGCTTGAAGTGGTTTCCATTATGTACAGGGTTTACAGTTTGGTTCAATGGCTCTCAGCACCCCCACTATACAAATTGTTCCAGCACCCCTGGGAACGTGTGTGAATTTGTTTAAGACTTGAAGGAGATAGAGCTTGTTAGGAGTGTGGTGGAAAACAGGGCTCTACTTACATAGCCCTTGACTGCCAATACATCTGAACTTCCCAAAGGCCTCTCATTCAACTTTATTTGTACACAAACTTTCAGACCAGCCAGACTTTATTTATGGTGATGTGTAGAGAGAAATAGACTTTGTTGTTTAAATGAATTTGGAAATTTTGTGATTTCAATTGGACTATTCTCTGAAATATAAGAGAAACTTCATTTTCCTTTCTCCTTTGATGTTGTATCCATATTTATATAGGGTAATATTTTACAATACACCTAAGTCACATAGCGGCCCAAGCCACTATGTCTGGCCCCACCTTCCTCAGTTCATATTGGAGAGATAGTGAAGCAGGCGACACAATGTTCCTTTGTCTAGGACAAACTGGATGTATACACTCCTTGCCAAACACATTGTAAGAACTTATTTCCAGCACACAACTATAACTCTTTATGTACTACCTGTACATACCTCATGCAATAGTATTAATGACCAGCATTTTCACAGTTTGCACACAACACCTTACATGACACCTGTCGCATATAGATTATGACACCAGTGTGGAGGGGCAATGAGTGTGCCAGGCCTGATATGAGTTACTGTATGGTCCTCTGCCAGCTGGCACTGAGGGGCTCCCAGGGTCACAATGTTAACATGTGTTAATGAGCATAAACCAGTGTCTCCAACACAAACAAGGCGGGAAAGAGGGAAAATATCAATTCAGTATTGCTGCCAGTTTTCGGCCAGTCTTAAAGAATGGGATGTTTCATACAGCTGCTAAATCATGGTAACCTAGGTGTTCTGGCCATTGGTAGTAAATTTACCTGAAGGTAGCTCTCATTAGAAACTACTTGAAATGCGTCCATAAAGTTTGATAGCAAGCCTTTCTTCAATTTAAAAATAAAACCTGTTGGGGTTATCCCCCTATGATTCATGGCAATGCCATTATAAAATAGAATAATAACTCTTTTCCATCAGGGGAGGGGCAATTAACTAGGTACAAGTCGGAGACTCTTTTGGGGAAGTTGGAGCATTGTCAGATTTTACACATGAATTTATTATGAAGCTGCTTGGTCATGACTTTATAGTTAAGGTTGTATTCTGAAACAGGCTTGAAATGAGGCATTGATTTCTTTTTTATGTATATGCATGGGGGCCATTCAACGGGTAGTGATCAATGGCTCCATGTCTAGTTGGCAGCCGGTTTCAAGCGGAGTGCCCCAAGGGTCGGTCCTGGGGCCGGTTTTGTTCAAAATCTTCATTAATGATCTGGATGATGGTGTGGACTGCACTCTCAGCAAGTTTGCAGATGACACTAAACTGGGAGGAGTGTAGATACCCTGGAAGGTAGGGATAGGATACAGAGGGACCTAGACAAATTAGAGGATTGGGCCAAAAGAAACCTGATGAGGTTCAACAAGGACAAGTGCAGAGTCCTGCACTTAGGACAGAAGAATCCCATGCACTGCTACAGACTAGGGACCGAGTGGCTAGGCAGCAGTTCTGCAGAAAAGGACCTAGGGGTTATAGTGAACAAGAAACTGGATATGAGTCAACAGTGTGCCCTTGTTGCCAAGAAGGCTAACGGCATTTTGGGCTGTATAAGTAGGGGCATTGCCAGCAGATCGAGGGACGTGATCATTCCCCTCTATTTGACATTGGTGAGGCCTCATCTGGAGTACTGTGTCCAGTTTTGGGCCCCACACTACAAGAAGGATGTGGAAAAATTGGAAAAAGTCCAGCGGAGGGCAACAAAAATAATTAGGGGGCTGGAGCACATGATTTATGAGGAGAGGCTGAGGAAACTGGGATTGTTTAGTCTGCAGAAGAGAAGAATGAGGGGGGATTTGATAGCTGCTTTCAACTACCTGAAAGGGGGTTCCAAAGAGGATGGAGCTAGACTGTTCTCAGTGGTACCAGATGACAGAACAAGCAGTAATGGTCTCAAGTTGCAGTGGGGGAGGTTTAGGTTGGATATTAGGAAAAACTTTTTCACTAGGAGGATGGTGAAGTACTGGAATGGGTTACCTAGGGAGGTGGTGGAATCTCCTTCCTTAGAGGTTTTTAAGGTCAGGCTTGACAAAGCCCTGGCTGGGATGATTTAGTTGGGAATTGGTCCTGCTTTGAGCAGGGGTTGGACTAGATGTCCTCCTGAGGTCCCTTCCAACCCTGATATTCTATGATTCTATATGAAATTTTACCCAGGATTAGTTTTCATTCCCTTTGAATTTTCCATGTAGTTTTTCTTTAGTTTCAGTTCATGTTTTTGAAATTGGAAGTGTTTGAAATTTGGCACTGACTGAAATTTGTTTGTGACAGTCTTTCTTTTAATTCGTCAACTCACATCTATACAAATTAGTGGAGAAATTAATCTTGAATAGATCGGGGCAACAGGCAGTTGGAAAATGGGATTTTGTGTCATTTTTAAAAGTTCTTGTGCAATGGGTAGCTGATGGATACAACATGAAAGGTTGCTGACCGCAAAGGTTTTATCTGCCAGAGAAGTGAAGTTGCATATGCCAACTTTGCATTAGCCCTTTACCAAGCTCCCACCCCACTACACACACATCAAACTGCTACCCCAAAAATCCTCAGCTAATATTATTGAGAGAGTAGTTTGGTAAAGGCGTAAGTGCCTCACCCAAAGCTCCCTACTACAGAGTTACGGTTGTAGTGCATGGTCTATGACACACAGTAGGTGTGGTAGTGCTAAGGTCTGTGTCTTTGGCAAAGGACTAGAGAGTATGTATTGTTAGATATCTTAACTTTTCAGTTACTTGCTTTTATGTTTTGGGTGGTTTTTTTGTTGTTATATATATGGAAGCTTTTATGTTTAACCAAAAAAGGTTTTATTGTGTATTAATAGATGTAAATCGGGTCCATAGAGTAACTAAGGATAAATTTAGCCCCTGTAAATATAAGGTAGAATGAGAAAAATTTCTATTAATGGAAATAGGGATAAGCAGTGAGGCGGAAAAATTTGCAGATGATACAAAACGACTCAAGATAGTTAAGTCCCAGGCAGACTGCAAAGAGCTACAAAAGGATCTCTCAAAACTGGGTGACTGGGCAACAAAATGGCATTTTCAATCAAAAGAAAACATTTAGATATTCCTGCATCAAAATATTTTATTTTGGTTTGTTGAACTGCCTGGAAATGTTTCATTTAAAGTCAGTGCAACATTTTACTACATTTCCCTGTAGTGGTGCATCGCCTTAGGAGGGTTGTCATTCAGAAGCCTGATTCCCCCATTCTCTGCTATAGGCTTGACTAAATTACATCTTCCATAATGAAATGCAATCTCTCCTAGGACCCAAACGGTATGGTGCACCATGGGAGTCACATGGTTGCAAGTGCATCATAGAAGCTGTAGACCAGCCAGGGAATGTGGCCTATAAAAGACAATGGAGGCGTTAGGCTTCTGAACTACAATTCCCATCATTCAGTGAACCACCATAAGGAAATAAAGTTTAACACTGAACTGAGTCAAAACAAAACATTTCAGATCAGTTCAACAAACTGAAATATCTGACTGACCAATTTTGCTTCGGGTTTCCTAGAGAAAATTAATAAAATTAGAAAACATTTTGATTGTGTGGAAACTGCATTTTTATCAGAAAATCATTCTGATTGACAATTCTCAGCCAGGTCTAACTCGGTGCTGTATAAACACATAGAAAGACAGAGTCTCTTTCCTGAGAGATTTTCAGTCGAGGCTCTGATTCTGCAAGCTGCTCTGAACTGTTCCTTATTGTAAAGTGCACCTACTTTTATAATAAGGTTCAGCATGTGCACCCTTGTAAAACTTGGTACTGATATCAGTATTTGTCCTAAAGGAAAGAAGTCCAGGCCTTGTCCCCCATAATACCAGGCCCCTGCTAGACACATCTCTAAGGACCACCTCGTTCCCAAAGGGATTTCCAGTCCTTTTTTTCTATGTATGCTGTGGGAGAGTTGAAGTTCCCTATACCCATTTCCTTCCATAAAGTATCTGTGAAACACGAGGCTGAATTTGGTGACATTGTTCTTTATTCAGGTCTCTTAAGCCTAAATTTTCAAAAGTTAGCCTCATTTTTGCACATGCAAAATTGAACAGATGGCCCTTGTTGTGCAAACGTATACACATTTGCCAAGACCTGTGCATGCACAGTAAATTAGAGTTGCCAACTTTCTACTCGCACAAACCGAACCCCCTTGCCCTGCCCCTTCTCCGAGGTCCCGCCCCTGTTCACTCCATCTCCCTCTCCGTCTGTCACTTGTTCTTCCCACCCTCACTCACTTGCTCATTTTCACCAGGCTGGTTCAGGGGGTTTTGGTGCGGGAGGGGGTGAGGGCTCCAGCTGGGGGTGTGGGTTTTGGGGTGGGACTGAGGATGAGGGATTTGGGATGCAGGAGGGGGCTCTGGGCTGGGATCAAGAGGTTTGGAGGGTGGGAGGGGGATCAGGGTGGGGCAGAGGGTTGTGGTGCGGGGGAGGGGGGAGTGAAGGCTCCAGTTAGGAGTGTGGGTTCTGGGATGGGGCTGAGTATGAGAGGTTTGGGGTGAAGGGCCAGGCTGGGACTGAGAGGTTTGGAGGGCAGGAGGGGGTTAGGGCACGGGACCAAACTTTTTAACGGCAGTGTTGACCGGAGCAGCCAGGATCCCTTTTTGACCGGGCGTTCCGGTCGAAAACCAGACACCTGGCAACCCTACAGTAACTGTGCTGAGTCCTGTGCATATATTAGTGTTAGAATTTGCATCTGCATAACCTACTAAGGCAATGGGGGGGGTGAGTATACAAATTTTAACATTTGTTAATCCACAGGTAGTGGACAATTTACCTTGCACATACAGACATTAGAACTTTTACAGCTGCGCCCATGGAGGATGGGTGAGGGCCCAATTGAATTTATCAGGCTTGCAGGAACTTTCAAAGATGTAAACAGCGAGCTAGGATTTGCATGTGCAAATTTGGATTTCTTCTCCAAAGGAGCTATTCTGTGCAGCTTGTAGAACTAGAAGTTTGTAGTAAAATATTTTAGCAAATCTGGTACCATTTTTACAAAATTAAATCAGTCACTTCATAGATCCACAGGAATTTTTCACGGAGCCAAAGCTGGCTCTATGGCTCCAAATTAGTAACCACAAAATTCTAATATTTTCCTGAAACCTACATCAGAAAGTTTTCATGTTGCAGATTTATATTTTTTGAATATATAGCCTCTTTTCCACTTGCTGAAATTTGTTGTTGCTGGCAGTTGCTTTGATTTCCTGGTATAGGTTTGCACTTTAAGATTCTCTGGAAGCAAACAACAGCATTTTACTCTGATAACCAAAGGGCAACCCACAGTATTAATTAGCTGATATTTCTCTTCCTGTCTTCAACCTGTGACAGGATTGGAGAGATGGGATTATAACCATCAGAGTTTCTATTTTATGTGCTCTAACAATGGCGATCTGGTCTACTCAGGTTCCAATAATATTGTCTGTCAAGAATCAGATTGTGTTTTACTAACACATCTAAGGCAAATACCGAAGAATGCAATATTTTTATTGAACCAGTCAGAACTGCAGGTCAGCCCACAGCATTCTTGGATTTACAGGATACCAGTGAAATCTCAGAAGTTTCAATTTCACAATCTCTGTCACACACATACACACAGAAACACAAACAAGCAGCTTGAATGAGGGAAGAAGCAAATCACTACAAATTATTATTTTATCAGTTCTACAGAGCCGTGGTTAGAAAAACAAATATTTTTGGTTCAAAACAAGTTCATTTAACTGCATAAGCATCACTTTTCTAAGGTTTGTAGTCATATTTTCCTGTAAAGGGAAAATCAGTGACGCTTGGCCAGCAGCTGAAATTCAGATTCTTAGTATCTAGTCACTGCTGATTTGTGCAGTTTTATATTCCTTCTTAAATTGCCCAGTGTGTATTTTTTCCCCAGAATCTTACAGTTGTCTAAATGCTTTTATGCAACTATTTTTGCTTTTTCTTTTTAATGCAATAATTGACCATATAAAATCACATTACAAGGTGATATGGCAGATCCCTGCTAATTCACACTTGGGCAAAGAGCGTACTTGCATATCTCCGACGAAAGCAGGGTTTCCTTTTGCTGTTTGGTGGAAAGGTGGGAATAAGCAACTGTGCCGTGGGTGGACTCAATGAAGAAATGCTTGAATTGGTCAGCTATAGGCAGGTCAGTCACACTCATATTCCTCCCTGCTGCCATTCAGAAAAGTGTATGTTTGTGAGGGGAAACATATAGTGCTGTTGACTTTTCTTTCATTTCAAGCACAACAGTATGGCATACTCTCCTGGGGCAATGGAGGGATGCACTATATCACCAAATAATCTATTTAGCTAGCATCCAGTCTTTGTCTTGTTCTCATCATAATTGCAGTCCTAAACTAGAGCTCTGGCTTGAACGGGCTCTTGTCTCTTCATCTTCTCAAGTGGCTCCTACATTCTACTGGGGCAGGCTTACTGCTCTTGCAGGGCTCTGTGACGGGTGAGATCACAGAAACCACCTGGGGAGCTGCCACCCAATGTGCTAAGACGACTTCTACCCCTGCTTTCCCTGCCAGCTCGGGACCCCAGCACCCTGTCTTGCTGAGCCAGACACTCCCGTCTGCTCCAACATAGACCCAGGGTCTGAATTACTTGCCCCAAAGCTGCAGGTTTACCTGAAAGCAGCTAACAGAAGTGTTCCTGTCTTTAACACTCAGTTGCCCAACTCCCAATCGGGTCTAAACCCAAATAAATCAGTTTTACCCTGTATCAAGGTTATACAGAATAAACTCATAAATTGTTCGCCCTCTATAACACTGATAGAGAGATATGCACAGTCGTTTGCTCCCCCAGGTATTAATACATACTCTGAGTTAATTAATAATACAAAAAGTAGGATTTAAGTGGTTCCAAGTAGTAACAGACAGAACAAAATAAGTCACCAAGCAAAATAAAAAATAAAATAAATGAGCAAATCTATGTCTAATCAAACTGAATACAGATAATCTCACCCTCAGAGATGCTTCAGTAAGTTTTTTCCTCAGACTGGACACCTTCCAGGCCTGGGCACAATTCTTTCCCCTGGTACAGCTCTTGTTCCAGCTCAGGTGGTAGCTAGGGGATTCTTCATGATGACTCCTCTTCTTTGTTCTGTTCCACCCCTTTATATATGTTTTGCATAAGGCGGGAATCCTTTGTCCCTCTCTGGGTTCCCACCCACTCCTTCTCAATGGAAAGACACCAGGTTAAAGATGGATTCCAGTTCAGGTGACATGATCACATGTCACTGCAAGACTTCATTGCCCACTTGCCAGCACACAGGTATATAGGAAGACTTACAGGTAAAAAACAGCATTTGCAGACAATTGTCCTGGTTAATGGGAGTCATCAAGATTTCAAACCACCATTAATGGCCCACACTTTAATTACAATAGGCCCTCAGAGTTATATTTCATATTTCTAGTTTCAGATACAAGGGTGGTACATTTATACAAATAGGATGATCACACTCAGTAGATTATAAGCTTTGTAATGATACCTTACAAGAGACCTTTTGCATGAAGCATATTCCAGTAACATTATATTCACTCATTAACATTTTTTTATAACACCATATAGACTGCAATGTCACAGGCTCAGCTGCTGTCATGAAACTGCTAGTGGCTTCAGTAGATTAGGGACACATCTTTATGAATGCCTTCTCTGCCTTTCTTCCTACAACTACCATTGCTACTGACTTGCTCCAGATAGGATTGATCACAGTCATAGGGAACTGATCTCTTCCGCCTTCTTGCTGAGGGCAATAGGCCATTCTCCCTTCCCTCTGTCCTTCTCATGAAGATTAGTGACAGCAAAACTGGGGACTAGTCCATTTCCCTGAATCAAATGACAGGCACTCACCCTTTTCACTAGCTTTTCATGGATGGTTTTACTGCCACCAAAGACATGTTGGCAGTGAAAGGAAAGGAGTGGGGAAGCAAGCAAAGCCTTTCTTAAAAGGTCTTCATCCTGCTAACTGTGGGAGCAATGGTCTGGTCCTCCCGGATGGTTTTGGGTTGGTCCTGAAAAAATGGTCTGTAGCTGTTGGGTTATTCTTTTGTCCGGAGAGAAATAAGTGAACGGTTGCTAGTCTAGTTTAATCACAGATAAGTAAATTCTTGGGGAAAGATCTTGATAGCAAAAAGAGCAGCAGAACTCACGAAAGTAACTCCTCGTTCAATATGCCACCAACTACAGCTGTGTTTGAACACATTAAAGAATCCAGTAATAGCTTCTCTCACCTCCTGTTTCACCCAGTACACTGTTCCCCAAATTACTGTGTCGGTCACTCTTAACTTTGTCTCCAAACACATAAAAGATCCTGTAGCATTAACACTGTCAATAAGTCACCATTCTACTGACATGGCCTGAAAGCTACCTGAGGCTAACTCAGCATTGAAGTTGAAGTATCTGGCTACACAATTCTCCATATCCATTCTCTTTTTTTATATATGGTAAATGAATCTGTGACAGTGGGGGCAGGGAGGCAAAGGCTAGTACGGCACCATTTTTGATAGGTCAATTATAAATCTCTAGAGCAAGATTAGTTTCAGCTACTCCTCAAACAAACCTAATGATAATGTTTTTTGTAAAATATGATGAGTGGAATTGGAGGAGTAGGATTTCAGGAGGAACCTAGTTTTCTGTCACAACAGGTACTCAGGAAAGCAAGAAGCTGCTTACAGACAAATTCTAGAGCCTAAGCATGTAACACTAGCCTTTCAGCATATTTATTAAAGATCTCTTTCCTACAATTCTGCCTTCTTGCTGCATCACTTGTTGCCAATGAAGCAATATGGGTGAAACTGCAGTAGCTTTTGGCTCCTGCTCTTCCCATTTTGACTATTTTATTTCAAACAAATTATTGGTTAATTTCTTTACTATTATGTGTATTGTCAAAAGGACAATAATGTAATCAGTGATATTCAGTTAGGCATCTCTGCTCTTAATGTCTATTTGATTTTCTTTTCTTTTTCAGCTGAGTTACTTTGGTGGTTTTCCTGGCAAACTAATAGTTTTATAAATGGCTCAAAATTGCTCTTGAAATGTATTCAACTAACAAACGTGATATGACGGGCATAGTAATTGTCAAAAAAACCCTAGAAGATTCATAAGTGTACCTGATAGACAAAATAAGTGCAGCCAACAAAGAATGACAAGAGTCAAAGTTCCATGGAGAAAGTCATTTCACAGCCACAATGTGTGTTTTGGGTTGATGAGAATTAAGTCATCTTCTTATCTAGAGAGGAAATGTTTGACTATATCAGGGGTCGGCAACGTTCGGCACGCGGCTCGCCAGGGTAAGCACCCTGGCGGGCTGGGCCAGTTTTATTTACCTGCTGACGTGGCAGGTTCGGCCGATCGCAGCCCCCACTGGCTGCGGTTCGCCGTCCCGGGCCAATGGGGGCGTCGAGAAGCGGCGCGGGCGAGCGATGTGCTGGCCGCGGCTTCTCGCCGCCCCACATTGGCCCAGGACGGCGAACCGCAGCCAGTGGGGGCCGCGATCGGCCGAACCTGCCGCGTCAGCAGGTAAATAAAACTGGCCTGGCCCGCCACGTGCTTACCCTGGCGAGCCACGTGCCGAACGTTGCCGACCCCTGGACTATATGTTCTGTTCTGTATGTGCTATGCTATTGTTTGTACTATTTCGTTCTCTCACTGGCTTAGCAAACCTCATCTTTTTTGGTGTGTTCTTTGTAAATGGGCTGTGTGTGCAAGAAGTTTGAAGTGCTGAATTGTTAAATTTAGGTTTAGGGTTTAGGTAAAAGTTCAACTTTATTCATTATGTAGTATTAAAAGTAAAGTGTGTTTGCGAATAGAATATAGCAGTGCAATCATATCTTTTGAAATAGGCATTGAATTTCTGAGCAGGTCTCCTAATCTGTTAGGTTGAAATATGTGGTTTGATTTTCAAATCTGAAGAGGTGTTGAAAGATAGCAGCTTTCATTTGAGGATCCCAAATTCGTGTCGAAATATTATTTATACCTATCTTGTATATGGCGCTTTTCATCCATAAATCTTAGGGCTTAAAAGTAAGTATCATGTCTAGGTGAAGAAAATGAAGGATTCATTAATCCTCCCAACACCTCATGAGATGAGTAAATGTTGTTGTTCCTGTTTTACAGATGGGAAGGCTGAGGCACAGAGAGACTAATTCATTTGTTTAAAGTTAGTCAGGAAGTCAGTGGCAGAGACCAAAGTAAGAACTGGAATTTTTGTCTCCCAACCAACACTAGATATTCTCCTTTTCTTCAACAGTGAAATAAAATATGAGCTAAAATAATGAAGTTGATCTACAGATTAAATTCACAGTAATAACAGATGTTGGGTGCTTTTTAATTTCTCTTTATAAATAATGTGATCTGTGTATTCCCCGAAGCAGGATTTAATTTGTCTCACTGTATTATCTGACAACTAAGCCACCATCAAAACAGGCAGCTCAGAATTAATGAAAACATGTCTTTACACATTTCTGTGATTATAGTAAGCAGACAGCTTTATTTTAATTTCCAAGCACTGAGGTTTCACATCCATAGCTCTACATGTTTTAGTCAGATTTCTTATCTGCTTTCAGATTGTTATGCTCACTCTTCATCTGCAGTTTTAATGCACCCATTAGGCTCTGAAAGGGGAACGAGTCTACACACACACACAAAAATATTGACAATCACGTCACTTCAAACCACAGTCAGGACTGGCACAAACTGGAGCCCTTCTTTGCTTACCTTCTCAGCTGCCAAGCCAAGCACTTCAGTGGGCAATGACTTGCCCTCTGAAGCATCTAAGTGGTGCCTCAAAAACAAGATGAAGCCACGTGGATGGTGATGTGTGGGGAAGATTATACTGCCCTGGCCCAAGTTGCGCCTGTTCTGTGTCTCCTGTACCTTTTCACAAGTACTAACTCACATTCAGTAAAGATGAAGAAAATGACTCCAGCCTTCTAGGAGACTGAAACTTTTCCAAGCCAAGGAGATGATAGAACAGCTGAAATGTGCAATATAGGATTATCAGCAAAGGCACGTTTTACAATGTTACCTCTATCCAGGGTATTTACATGGCCTCCATTATTGTGAACTGCTGAGATACCACGATCTCCGATGTATTTATCCTCACTATAAGGCAGGGCAATACTTCTATTCACATTTTACAGGTTGGGAACTGAAGCCCAGAAGGGACATCTACACTGCAGCTGGCAGGTTCCAAGTGCCGGTAGACAGACAGGAGCAAGTGTGCTAAAAATAGCAGTGTGGATGTTGTGGCACTGGTGGTGGCTCAGGCTCGAGTCCAAGCCCACCCAACACTTTGGGTCCAAGCTTGGGAAGCTAGCCCGGGCCAACGCCAGTGCCACAATGATCACACTGTTATTTTTAGAGCTGTACCCCAAGCTGAGCTTGCACAAGTCTGTCTACCCACCATGGGAATCATATCTCTCCAATGCAGTGTAGACATACCCAGAGAGACTGTGATTGCCCAAGGTCATGCAGGAAATCTGTCATGCATGGAATTGAACCTGGGTCCTAGGCTAGTACTCTTACCCAGGGCCGGCTCTAGGATTTTTGCCGCCCCACGCGAAAACAATTTTGGCCGCCCCCCCCCCCCGTTTTTTTCTTACCCCACCCCCGGCCCCGCCTCAACTCCACCCCTTCCCCAAATCCCCAGCCTGCCTCCTCCCCCCAGGCTCTCAAGCCTAGGAGGGAGGGAGGGAGGGAGGGAGGGGGAGAAGCAGCGTGCGCGCCGCGGCCCTCAGAGTCTCCCCCTCCCTCCCAGGCTCTCAAACCTGGGAGGGAGGGGGAGCAGTGGCGCGCAAATCAGCTGTTTCGCGCGCTGCGGCCGCTCGGGATCTCCCCCTCCCTCCCAGGTTTGAGAGCCTGGGAGGGAGGGGGAGCAGTGGCGTGCAAATCAGCTGTTTCGCGTGCCGTGGCACGCGAGTGGCAGCAGTGGAGGTGAGCTAGGGCGGCCGGGGCACATTTTTAGGGGCGGCATTCTCGCGCCAGCCATGCCGCCCCTAAAAATGTGCCGCCCCAAGCACCAGCTTGTTTTGCTGGTGCCTAGAGCCGGCCCTGCTCTTACCACTGGAGTACTTAAGGGAAGTTTTTTAATTATAGATACCTAAATTGTACCTGAATTTAATGATTAACATGCACAAACCGTAGTTGGAAATTACCCAATTTTCCATGCATTTGCCTGTTTGCAATACACGTGCATAAATCATTTATGATTGCAATTTAGGGACCCAGTCCAAAATCCATTTACTTCAATTGGCATCTTTCCACTGACTTCAGTGAGCTTTCAGTCAGGCCCTTAGTGCCTATGCATTGTACTGTTCTGTTTGCAAATGTGACTGTTAATGTGATATGGTGAATGTCCCACATATACAAAGTTTGAGGGTAGTTCAGTGCATATGAATTCAGTTTTCAGGTCTGTGAATTGCAGAACCCACATAAACACTGACTCACTCGCTCTCATGGGAGTTGTCTCAGTGCTAATGATATCAGATTCATGTCTGTTGCCCCTCTTCAGACTGAAGCCTGTCTGTAAGGATACATCAAATCTATGTGCACATCACCCTTAAAGTAATTCTCAGAATGTGATCACTGCAGCATAATTTCATTTGAAGCATAATGTTTTATTAGCATGTTTAAGGTTTGGACAGAACAAATGATTGTGTCGAAATGATTCCAAAAGAAATGTGGTGAGTTTGCAAATATAAGCAAATACTCATCAGATGAGTTTGCAAGTGTAGCGGGATGGACAGCTGCTCCTGCCCTGAAGGGCTTGAAATCAGCCCTGAAAGAGGGCTGCAGCTCTAAAAGCTGGGCTGATTGGGGAAGCGGCTGCAGCTGGGCCACACCCCAGTCAGGCCACAGCTGGCCTGTATGAAAAGGCTGGGAGCCAGGAGCTCAGCAGTCTCTCTTTAGCTGTAGAGGGAGATGGACCTGGACCTGGCCGCAGGGACCTGAGTGGAG
Source organism: Terrapene triunguis (assembly GCF_002925995.2). NCBI lineage: Eukaryota > Metazoa > Chordata > Testudines > Emydidae > Terrapene > Terrapene triunguis. The sequence continues at coordinate 1,210,283 of NW_020664384.1, forward strand.
CAGGGCTGAGGAAAGGCAGAGGAGCTGGGGAAGCTCCAGCCTGGAAAGCCCCAGGTTGCGGCCTAGCCGAAGGCCAAAGGGTACTGGGGGTTGCAGAAGGCAGCCCATGGGTAGGCAGAGGCAGCCGGTCCAAACCCCTTTGCCTGTGATGAGTGGCTTATACTGCAGTCTGCCCCAGTGAACGGGGGCTAGATGGAGACTGGGCAGTAGCCAAGACTGAGGTGAAGTGGGGATAGTGGGTGGGGGTTCCCTGGGAGGGGGAGAGCCTGAGACAAAGGGGTTACTGCCAGGGGGCAGCAGCCCAGGTAAAAGGGCCCCAGGTCCGGGAGGGACACAGGGGCCAAGCAGTAGTAGGACACCGGCGCTCCAATGGCTGGAGAGCTAATTCCCAAGATGACCAGCAGGAGGTGCTGCTGGGTGAGTCTGCACACCTTTACAGCAAGTAATAAGAGCTCAGCCCTATCCCCATTTCAGAGCAAAGCCTGCTGTACACAGGAATGGATTCAGTTCAAAGGGTGTTTTTTACTGCGACTACTAGCCTACGTTGGATTCTGTTCAAACATAGGAAACAAAATGCAAATAAATATGGAAAGACTGGGTCATGCTATAAGATTCTATCACATTTTTAAGTTAGGGAAGGCCACATTACTCAAGAGCGTTGGAGCAATCATAAGGGAAATAAAACATCATGTTGTCAGTGTATAAATGTAACCCTGGGTGTAGCCGAAGGGAATGATTCCCCTAGGTACAGTATTTGTCTACCTGCACTGTGAAAAGTTTTCCTCCTCAGTTTTCAGCAAAGCATTAAAGGGATGTAGCATGATCTAGTGGACTAAGTCTGAGGCTGTGATTCAGGATTGCCTAAATTGTCATCTGGTCTCAGGGTGGCTCCAAAGCCCATTGAAATCAATGCATTCTTTCATTTTATTTGATATATTTTGGCTCAGGCATTCAGCCACTGATTCAGTTTGTCATTGTTGAGAAGTTATTTAACCTGTTTCTCAACTCATCTACTCTTAGGGTTTGTGCGAGGACCAGGTAAACATTTTTCAGTATTTTTGAATTGTTCAATACCTTGTTAACTCTAACTATTAACCTCATGACCAAACCCTGGCTGCTGTTGGAAGCAAAGTATCAGGCTTGATGCAGTTATCAAGGATAGGAAGAGGGTGTGGCATGTCTCAGAATGCTACTGGTGCCCAACAGAACCATGAAAAGGGGAGGGGAGGTGGATATGGCACTCAGGTAAGAAGAGAGATCTACGTATGAGCTTCCCCTTCTGATTGAAGTCAATCGGTTTTTTTCCCAAGTCAATGGGAGTAGTAGCTGGCCCTATAAAATAAGTTGAGACTTGTACAGCATATTTAAGAAACACAGATTTGTCATTTCTTGTTCTATTTTTGATTTCCTTAAAAGGCTGCAAGTAAAAAGGCCTAGCAACCTTGGCGTGCCTTCAAACAACATTTAAAGACTTCTTTTGGACACATTTTCTCTTTTAATCATTTAGCCTTTAGGTTGGTTTTTACCCTTCGAGTTCTTTTTAGCAATCCTATTCAGACTTTTGCTTTGATTTTTATATTTCTACTTGATTATAAATAGGACGATTCATAAATTATAAGTCCTCATGGGACCATTTAGTGTGGCCTCCTGTATAACAAAGGGCATAGGATTTTCCTGAATCAATTCCTCTTTGTTCCAAAGTACATCTTGTAAAATAACATCCAATCTTGATTTAAAATGTGCTAGTGAGGGAGCATCCACCACAAACCTCGGTTAATAACCCTCACTGTTAAAAATATGCACCTATTTCCAGTCCGACTTGGTCTAACTTCAACTTTCAGCCACTAGATCTTGTTATACTTCTGTCTACTTGATTGAAAAGCCCATTATCAAATTTTGTTCCCCATGTAGGTATTTATAAATTGTGATCGAGTCACCCCTTAACTCTTTCTCTTTAAAAGAGATTTAACTCATTGAGTCTCTCACCCTAAAATGTTTTCCAATCCTTCAATTGTTCTTGTGGCTTTTCTCTGACCATCTTCATTTTAACAATATCCTTGTATTGTGGATACTAGAGCTGCACATAGTATTCCAGCAGCAGTCACATCACTGCCAAATACAGACTTAATGTAACCTTCCTACTCAGACTTGGTATTTCCGTTTTTATATATCCAAGAGTTCCATTAGCCCTTTTGGCCCCAGTGTTGCACTGGGAGTGCATGTCCAGCTGAATATCTATCATAATCCCCAAGTCTTTTTCAGAGTCACTGGTTCCTGGGATAGAATTCCTTATCATATAAATACGTCATGCACACTTTGATCCTAGATCTTTAATTTTTTATTTGGCTGTCTTAAAACTTGTATTCTGTGCTTGCACCCAGCTTGCCAACTGATCCTGATGGCTCGGTCTCAGTGACCTGTTCTCGTCTTAGTTATCATTCCCCCAACCTTTGTGTCATCTGCAAACTTGATCGGCATAGATTTTATGTTTGCCACTGAGTCATTGATAAAAATGTGAAATAGCTTGGAGCCAAGAACTGATACTTGCAGGACCACACTAAACACACCCACTCAATAACAATTTCCTATTTACGATTACACTTTGAGACCTATCAGCAAGTTTTTAATGATACTTTATGTGCGTATTTTTATTTTATTAACTATTTGTGTAGTACCTGGACAGGAGAGGGAGCTTTAGATATAAAATTATTTCTTTTTAAAAGACACACTGAGCCTGTGTGTTCACCCAGTTCCATACAGCTATTTAGAAGTCTAACTGACTGGCTGTTGACCAAAATAAATTGCATGTTTTTGATATAACATCCATATAAAATCAGTAGTAATGCACCAAAATTAATAAATCTTGAAGAGAAATGAAGAACTGAACTACAAGACTCCAAAACATTTTTTAAATCTCTTCCTCCTTAGAATTTAATATATGTGTTGGCTCCAAATTACTTAGAATATTCACTCTGGGTCCAAAGGTCACAACGCTGTGGCTTGATAATATAAAATTCTCAACTGCTGCCTGAACAAAAACAAAAATGTTTTTGGCATAGTCAAAAGGAGAAAACCAAAATTACAGCCCACATTAAAGTCTGTCCGTAATAATCTACACTCTTTTAAAAAAAAGTGCAAAGCCTATGCTGTGGTTCTAGTATTTTCAACTTCGCTGGGCTGCACCAGTACATTCCATTCCATTTTTTTTGTTTTTTGGTTCAGTCAGTTGGTTCATTTCTCCTCCAGCAGCACAAAGGGGGACAGAAAGCAGGCTTAGTGGCAAGCCGGGGAGTCTCCTTATATAGGGGAGTTCTAAGGTGGGGTAGAACGATGCCTGCTCTTCACTATCAGTGCTTCCCACATCCCCAGCATTGAGACATTACAAAGGGAGGGGGTAAGACAGTGGGTGTGATCAGAATTCCTTATACTGTGGTCATGTCCCACTACACAAGAACCCCTAGGGCCAGTTACATGCCTAGAACCAGCCAGTGTAACTTAGGACAGCCCTAGGGCTGCTTTAAATTTCTCAGAGTCACATCTGCCTCTAGGGTCAGGGGCAGGTAAAGCAGAAAGGGAATTAGATGTCACATTAGCTCTGTGATGCAGATATAATTATCCCTATGTTTAGAGCTGCTTGTAAAATGAGCAAATTTGAAATTTTCTAAACCGCTCTACCTTCTTTATAGATGAGAAAGCTGAAGCACACAGAGGCTAAGTGATGTGCCCAAGGCCATAAATCAAATCTTACATGTTATATGAAGTTAACTAAATCATAGTAGAAATTATAACTGTCCTTTTCAGTGAGAAGTGTTCACCTAAAGGCTGAACTTGTAGTCATTGAACTCAGTGGTAGGTTTGCATGCAGGAGAATTTGTGATCAAATGACAGTAACTAAATTATTTCCAAAATCCGAGTATCTGTCACTTAACTACAGTTTTACAACAGTGCAAATGTTTGTGTAAGTCTCTAATGTACCATCTTCCTCAATAAAAGTTTGACCAAATGAATAGCAGCATCACATAGAAAGCATATTCCAAAGATATGGTTTATGTACAAATTAAACATAATTTTCTATTCAGGCTGACTTAGTGATAGAATTGCTCAGACCATTGTAGCCTGGAATTAGTCTGTGGTGCAAAGATTCTTTATCCAGGCAACTACTTAAAGTTAATTAAGCTGTGACTGGTGAAGCGCACACAGAAACTTTGAGCTTTCGTTAATACAGGCAAATAAAAAAAAAATAGATAAGTAGTACAGTGTAGTGATGTCCTATATTGTTCATGCTTAAGTCTTACCTTGTGCATACCTACAACCTTATGGAGACTATTAGAAACAAAGATGGGGGAAACAGTCAGTGGAGGCCACCACAATAGGAAGGCGCTAGGCCAGGCTTCCTACACAGTTGCCCCATGCCATCATCCTGGTGTTCCAGCTAGGGATGGGTTTGATAACCTTTTATACATTTTTCTCATTCTACCCATATGCATCCAGGACCATATCTGATCAAATCTCAACCTTCTATTTACATTTGGTATTCTGGGAGAGCAATTTTAGGGTTTTGGTCATCTATATGTGGTATTCCAATTGACCATAATTACATTTCTGATAGTTAACCCAACCATTTGTCTCAGTCCTTTTCCCAATAGACTTGATACATCAATGAGGTTAGCTCTTATTGTATAAAGCCTCTAAGATGCTGCCATCTGTTTATTTGTGCTTTGCCTGTTTATCACAAAATACATTGCTAAACTATCGCAAATCCATTTTGTTAAATTTTATAACATTAGGTCAAGCACACATTATTACATAACCTTCAGTCAAGCGCATAATACTCATGCTATCTTATGCCAACTTCCAGTAGGCTTCACTCTAAGCCCTAACACTTAATGCTTAAGAAGCTTCTAATAGAAAGCCTGAAGGTAGTGACTTGCACCACTAATCAAATACTGGTGCTGATGAGGAAAGCACATTTTGTCCCTTCAGACATAAACATTTGGTGACAATATATACCTCCAGACCAGTGGCACCGCCATGGGCACCCGCATGGCCCCACAATATGCCAACATTTTTATGGCTGACCTGTAACAATGCTTCCTCAGCTCTCATCCACTCACGCCCCTTCTCTACCTACGCTACATTGATGACATCTTCATCATCTGGACCCATGGGAAGGAGACCCTGGAAGAATTCCACCACGATTTCAACAGCTTCCACCCCACCATCAACCTTAGCCTGGACCAATCTACACAGGAGGTCCACTTCCTAGACACCACAGTACAAATAAGTGATGGTCACGTTAACACCACCCTATACCGAAAACCCACCGACCGCTACGTCTACCTTCATGCCTCCAGCTTCCACCCCAGACACACTACACGATCCATCGTCTACAGCCAAGCACTGAGGTACAACCGCTTCTGCTCCAACCCCTCAGACAGAGACCAACACCTACAAGATCTTCACCAAGCATTCTCAAAACTACGATACCCACACAAGGAAATAAAGGAACAAATCAACAGAGCCAGACGTGTACCCAGAAGCCTCCTGCTACAAGACAGGCCCAAAAAAGAAACCAACAGAACTCCACTGGCTATCACCTACAGTCCTCAGCTTAAACCTCTCCAACGCATCATCAGTGATCTACAACCCATCCTGGACAATGATCCCTCGCTTTCACAGACCTTGGGAGGCAGACCAGTCCTCGCCCACAGACAACCCACCAACCTTAAGCATATTCGCACCAGCAACCACGCACCGCACCATAACAACTCTAACTCAGGAACCATCCATGCAACAAACCTCGATGCCAACTCTGCCCACATATCTACACCAGCAACACCATCACAGGACCTAACCAGATCAGCTACAACATCACTGGTTCATTCACCTGCACGTCCACCAATGTTATATATGCCATCATGTGCCAGTAATGCCCCTCTGCTATGTACATTGGCCAAACTGGACAGTCACTACGTAAGAGGATAAATGGACACAAGTCAGATATCAGAAATGGCAATATACAAAAACCTGTAGGAGAACACTTCAACCTCCCTGGCCACACAATAGCAGATGTAAAGGTAGCCATCTTACAGCAAAAAAACTTCAGGACCAGACTCCAAAGAGAAACTGCTGAGCTTCAGTTCATTTGCAAATTTGACACCATCAGATCAGGATTAAACAAAGACTGTGAATGGCTAGCCAACTACAGAAGCAGTTTCTCCTCCCTTGGTGTTCACACTTCAACTGCTAGCAGAGGACCTCACCCTCCCTGATTGAACTAACCTCGTTATCTCCAGACTGATTCTTGCCAGCATATATATACCTGCCCCTGGAAATTTCCATTACATGCATCCGACGAAGTGGGCATTCACCCACGAAAGCTTATGCTCCAATACCTCTGTTAGTCTTAAAGGTGCCACAGGACTCTCTGTTGCTTTTTACAGACCCAGACTAACACGGCTACCCCTCTGATTCTTGAACACTGTTACACATATATCTGAACATTAATCCTTAAGGATTACATTTACTCTTGTGCACTGGTGCAGAATTAGACCTAAGTGGCACATAGGCACAACTGCTAGCAGAGGACCTCACCCTCCCTGATTGAACTAACCTCGTTATCTCCAGACTGATTCTTGCCTGCATATTTATACCTGCCTCTGGAAATTTCCATTACATGCGTCTGACGAAGTGGGCATTCACCCACGAAAGCTTATGCTCTAATACCTCTGATAGTCTTAAAGATGCCACAGGACCCTCTGTTGCTTTTTACAGATCCAGACTAACACGGCTACCCCTCTGATACAAGAATGCTTTAGTGACAGAAGAGGATGTAGTGTTATAGCACTTTTCATATCTGAGGTATCCAAAAATGTGTAACCGAGCAATGAGCTCCATACTGGTAATGCATCGGGGGTAGCCGTGTTAGTCTGTATCCACAAGAACAACTAGGAGTCCAGTGGCACCTTAAAGACTAACAGAAGTGCATCTGAAGAAGTGGTTTTTTTACCCACGAAAGCTTATGCCCAAATAAATCTGTTAGTCTTTAAGGTGCCACTGGTAATGCAATCTCTTGCTAAGCAAATCTGACAGTCTTTATGTGCTCATCAACAGCTCATGCACATCTTTGGAGACGAGTCTGTTTTGAAAAGAGCCATGGGTTTTTCAACTTCTACTTGAAATGCCACCAGACAAGAGCATAAGGTATCTTTGACAGGTAGTGTCAGATTTTCAAAGGATCCCAGGGCCAGATTATCCAGTGCTCAGCGCCCACAACTGGGACAAGGTTTTTCTAAGGTGTTTAGCATCCAGCACTCCCATTATGAAGCACAAGGTCAGATTTTCAAAAGAGCTCAGTATATTGGGAGCAGAGTTCTGTTGAAAATCTGGTCCCGAATACAGATATTGAGCTGGTGTGAAAATTCTGGTCTTAATATTCCATCCAAATGATGACCGATGCACAGTGTGTTTATTGTGGGGAGGGACAGAGTGTAAGAGTGGGGTAGGAGAGGAGAACTAGTACTTCGTGAAGTTTTGTGTGTTAAAGCTTTGCTGTGATAATAGCAAATTGTGGCATTTCATCATGCCTATTCTCTGAGGCTTAGGGCCTTAGAAATTGAGTACATGAATTTGTCATCCACCTGCAAAAGCTACTAGTGGGAATAGGTTTGTCAGAGTGTACAGCCATATTTATCAATCGATACGTGGACTTGCATTTACTTTTAAACAAATAATTTTGTCCAGGTTGGTCAGCAAAATCGCACAAGGAAAACTATGTACAAAGTAGCTCAGAATATACCTATGCATCATAAGGGAACTCTGACACAATCCACAGTGTAAGTGAAGGCCATATACATTATATTCCATTTCAGAGCGTTAGTTTGTAATACTTCATGCTCTCACACACTGGCCAAGAAAATAATTCTGGTCATTCCCTACCGTACACATAATTGAGCAGTGTCTTCTTAAAATGTGAGAAAGGAGACTGAAACAAACGAAAAAGCATCAGAGTTTTGTTTTTTTAATTACAGGAGGTATACAATTCAACCCACCCATCTCACAGATTGTATAAGCGCTCTCCTTGGTGCATGTGTTACTGGAAGTCAAAGGCTGAAAAAGCAAAGGACAAAAAAAAAAAAATCAAAACAGCCTATCCTGAGATCAACAGTTTAAGCAATAAAACACTTATCAATTTTGACTGTCCTAATGAAAAATCTTTTAATTCCAGTTGTCCAGCTAGAAAGAGTATGAATGTTATTGTTAGAGGAACCCAAGAAATACCAAACATATGAGTATAAAATGGTGACCTTCAAAAGAGCGTGGGTAGTTATAGGGATCATATAATGGATTTTATCCAAGGCATGTTCCTGATCACGCAAATGTGGTCAACTTTCTTGGTATATTGGAAAGTCCAATTATCTTCCCGTATTTAAAAGAAAATATATTGTGATTCCATAAGTTTAGTCTAGATATCCTTAAAACTAGGTTATATTTTCTGATCCGAAAAGGACAGCTTTGTTACAGAGGCTGATAAATTCCACAACGCTGATGATACAGTTTTGTGTTTATTAACAATTATGTAATAGGCACAAACAAACTGGTTTCCTTGATGCTGATCTTTCTTTTATAGATCCTTCCTCTCCAAAAAGTTAAACAAGCAACTTCCCAGAAGAGCTTTCTTGATTCATTGGGATATCAGAGCTTTATCATGGAAGCTTGTAATTTGCCCTTTAAGAATTTTCCCAACACAATGTTTTATTACTGTTGCCAGGTAACACAGCTTTGGGTCCTAAATCCACAAAGCACTTTTTCATATGCTTAAAGTTAAGCACGAGTACTAATGTTCTTAAGTACTTTGGGGAAAGAAAGTTAGAATTACATTTACTAGGCTGAATTGTGGAGTGTTCGTAAGCTTGACCTACCTGGAAATGGTGAGGCCTGAAACCCCACTGCCTTACACCTATGCAAAGTGTGTGCAAAAACACTACCATTTTTGATTTGGTAGCATTTTACAGCCACTTTGCTTAGGTGTGTATGACTGCACAAGGAGCGAAGCAGTGGAGAATCAGGCCTGAGTTGTTCTTGCCAGTGGCAATCCGCTATATTCATAGCAAAAACTGCTTTATACAGCAAAATACACTTGAGCAGAAAATTCTTCCCTTTTCATAAAAGATCTGTGGTGAAATCAAGTATTTTTGTTTTTCAGAAAACCCACAAAAATATAAGGCCCAATCTGGATCCCATTGAAATACATGAACAAGCTCTCGTTGGCTTCAATAGCTCAGCATTTAGTCCTGGATTTTTTTTCCCTCTTGTAACTGTCTGTTTTGTCAATAGTGACAGATTTTTGTACAGCTCACAAAATCCCAGTGAATCAAATTCCATTAATTCCCCTTCCTTTCCTCAATCTTTTACTTTCCTAAGAATTTCAACATTTCTTTCAAAAGAGCTCTTTTTCTCCAACAAAATCTGCTAGGTTTAAGCTTAAAAAAATGTTTTGATTGCAGTCTCTACAAATGTAACTGACATAATAATAGAATAGTAGGCACATGGGGTCCCAAACTAGGCAAAAGTCTTCAGCCAGACTGCTTCTTAACAAGTATGTTTATGATCCATAAAACTTTTCACCATGTTAGGTTCTTTCTGAGCCAAGGTCCCTCTTTTAAACATATGGGAGTTTATGTTTCCAGTCCCATACTAGGAGGCTTCTGTCGTTTCCAGGCTGGTATCTTCAGCTGAACCCACATATTCCACCACTTCTGTTTTTAGAACTGAAGCCTGACTTTACAGATTCAAACAATATGCTCCCTTCTCACCTATAAAATGATATGGGCTGCATTTAAAGTGCTCAGCACTTTATAAAAGCAGAATTTCCTGTTGAGTTATCTTATTTCAGAGGAATTACCATGGCGTGCTCTGTGTTCTAATAGTGTTTGCTGATTTCTTTTATTTTTTGTCATATTCTATGTTTTGTGCACATTTTATAATATGCTCAGCATAGCGTGTGAAGTTATAATGGCCCTTAAGATTATTCATTTGTTTGTTTTCCTCTCATCTGTTAACTCTGCCTTAATATTTGATTGACGCAATCATAGGGTATCTAGAATTTTTACAGTGTGTAATCAGTCAGATTTCTTTTTTCTTTTTAAAATTTCGTAACTAATTATTTCCTTATTTTAGAACTTTCTGTATTTCTATTGAATGGAACAGATTTATGAGACAATTGAATAACAAAAACATGATGGTGGTTACCAACCTTTTTCCAAAGAAAGTATGTTGTGAATTAAGATTTAAAAAAAAAACCAACCTTCTATTCCTGACAGAACTGTAAATTATATAGCTGTAGTAGCTGACTGTTATTTACCTAACTTTAAGTGAACTCAAAGGCAGGAAATCGTTATTTTTTCCCTTATACATTTTTTTCTCTGGTTTATTAAATTTAACCAGTTAGAAAAAATCCTCCATTTTGGTCCTGTACACCAGGTTATTGAAGAGTTTATAAATGAGAATGGGCAAATAGGCCAGTACTTTTTAATCAGCATTTCTGCATCACTATAATCTGCCATAGCATGGAAAGCATCTTCTTAGTTTGTTGCCCCGTTTAGGCTTAAACTGAAAATGCCATTGTCCTTTACAAACCTAGGCCCTGATCCCACAAAGACTTACACATGTGTTTAACTTTAATCAGACTAGCAGCCCCATTGATGTCTATGGGACGTCTCATAAAATGTAAGTTTAAGTATGTGCACAAGTCTTTACAAGACAGAGGTCATTCAGGCCCCAATCGTGAAGATTCTTGTTCACATGCTTAACTTTACTCATGCATTTGCAAGATTGGCATATTAGTGTAGTACATTGGATCAAAGACATAATTGAAGTTATTAAATTACTGCAAGTAAATAAGAAGGTTACAAAGAACATAAAAAGAGAACAGTTTTCTTTTGATTACAGTTGGGCTTGTACTAAATCACCAGATCTAAATACAATACAGAGAAGCCAGTCTAGTGCTTCTCTTACCTAGGCAGCTTTGTTTTATTAAATGACTTTTTCATCACAACTATAAGTTTTATTTTTATTAGTGGAATGTGTCGATAAGCCTGTTGGAGAGGCCAGTTTCCAAATCCCCTTCCAGACCACTCACGTCACTCAGAATAAGGCTGTCAACTTGCAGTTTTAAGAATAATTTTGCACTCATATGAAAAGGGCATTTTCCTTTTGTCTATTCCACAAAATGTCAGAAAAGCCAATTCTCAAAAACCAGTGAAAATGAAGTAAATTGCACATCACATTGGAATGCAGATGTGATCACATAATAAAGATTGTGGGTTTTTTATTTTTATTCTTTAATCAGTCAAGATGAAATAACAAATGTAACCTTTGAAAATGTATAACACACACACACACACACACACACTGTAATCAAGCATAAATTACTGGTACCTTTTTGTCAATCAATATGTCATTTGGTTTGTTCCACAGAATTGGCCCTTTAAAATATTTACTTTTTGCAGAGAGAAATCCTTAAATACTCAAATGTCTATACAGAATATTGCAACAAAGAGTCCTGTGGCACCTTAAAGACTAACAGATGTATTGGAGCATAAGCTTTCGTGGGTGCATGCCCACTTCGTCAGCGAAGTGGGCATGCACCCACGAAAGCTTATGCTCCAATACATCTGTTAGTCTTTAAGGTGCCACAGGACTCTTTTTTGCTTTTTACAGATCCAGACTAACATGGCTACCCTTCTGATACTATACAGAATATTGTATAAATATCTTTTACTCAATATACTCGCTGTGTCATGGTGAGTTCTGAATTTTTCAGCATTACCTTAGGTCATATCAAAACTAAGTCTGCTGGCCAGATAAATGAAAATAAAAGAGTAAAACGAACACACACAAGCCTTTAGCACCCTCCCTCCCCCAACAGTGATCTATGCATCTCTATGACCCCGTCCAGGCAGTTACTCTACACAACAACTATTTCAAGTCTTTCAATCCCAGTAAATACTATCAAGTAGAGACAGTCAAAATATTTTCACCATTGTTTATTCAATGAAAAATGGCTTTTCTCCTTTTTTCCCCTTCTTCTGGAGGAAATAAGGCAGGGGAAAGAGGGGGAGCGATGGGGGGGGGAGACAAAAATAAATCCCCCACATTTTCATTTTGACAAACATTCCCAGCAAAAAAATTTTGACAAAATTTTCTTTTCTAATATTTCACAGAAACCCTTACCATCTTTCAACCAACCCTACTAATAACCTAGCTAGTTAGAATTTCTGTGTGCCACAGGTATAGCATCTCACCAGTCCATCTCATTCTGAAGGTGAGAGTTACATTCTGTACTAGGCACTCTGAGAATGATTCATGCTTAGCCCATGGTAGAACATGTTGAAAAGATCTCTAGTCTAGCGGCAATGAAGGAATGAATAAGCACAGGTAGATTTGCATCTGAGAGGAAAGGTTGTAACTTCAGGCCCAGATGGAAATGAAAAATTATTCTAGACACTAACACATTCTGGAAATCTAAAGTGATATCTTGGCCCAGGTGAAGTCGATGGCAAAACTCTCATTGAGTTCAACAGGGTCATGATGTCACTCTTAGATTCAGTGGTAAATCTGGTAGGACACTGAAACTGCAAATCTTTTTGATAATGATTGAATAGATACCTTGAATTGAATGCAGATGTAAAGATTTTGCCAAAATGCTTCCCCAGCTAACCGTCATTACCTCCATTTTATCTATATTGATTTTAATCCAAGCTGACTTTCATCCAGATCCTAGACCTTGCCAGACACTGGGAGAATTTGGAAACAGCTACATCCGGGTCTAACGAAAAGCAGACTGAGGGATGAGTGTCATCAGCATATGGATAGCACTATGCCTCATACTGCCTCACAATAACCCACCAGGGACTTCACACAGATGGTAAACAAAAGGGGTGATCGAGCAGAGGCAATCAGGACTCGACAGCTGAGAGCCCTTAGGGAGGAGGAGCTGTTGTTCATCCCCAACCTCTAGAATCACTATGAAAGGAACGAGCAGAACCATGCTCTGAGGATTCTATCTACCTCAACCAGGATCCACAGCTGAGTCAATACCAACAGCATCACACACTCCATTGAATTCAAAGGTCAAGGAAAGGTAAAGTAGTACCATCAAGAAAATTTGGCCTCTCTTTGCCATAAGGTCAGCCAAATGAGATGAATGCTGTTCCCAGGCAATGCTCCAGTCTGAAGGGGTCCAAGGAATTTGAGGATATCAGATGTTGTTCCAAGAAAAAGGTAGGTTAGGGGCTGCATGCTTTGAGTGTACAAAGTTGCTTTCTTAGTAAGGGCCAAACCACAGAGTGTTCCAGGACTGCCACCTGCTTTACCTCCCTAAGAGGCATTAACAGAGTATACAAATGGGTACAAAACTATGTTTGAAGAATATAAGCAAAAATATGAGAGTAAATGTTCTAATCTAGGATGGTTTAAAAATGCAGTGGCAAAGCCACAATCTGTTGTTTCCATATAGTGACAGTTCAGCACCTGTCAGATCTGCTTTTTTCATTCCATTTTTAATCTTAATTATTAATCCTGACCACCAGTAGCATTTCTATTTTTCAAAGTAAGGTCAATATGTGTTGCATATTTTCTTCATTTCTTCTAAGAAAATAACTCATTTAACAGTAAAATTGTTGGTTTCGCTTTCTGCTTCTTGCATCATCATATCTGTAGTACTGGGTAAAATGACACATTACTAACATTGCCTTCAAAGTCTGTGCAAAATGAGAGGGGTTGAATAGTTCGGGTAATTCTTTATAGGATATGGAACCTTTTCCCTTTTATATCTCTAGTTCAAATACAACATAAGGTACTAGTGACTAGTCCTTACCATTGCATGGGTCTTCAGATGCAAACTGATCTCAGTCCAATTCCCATTTAATGGATGTCTATATAATAAAACCCACCATCATAACTAGTACTATCTGGGGGAACTTTTGTGTCGGCAGTCTTAAGCTGTGAGATCAAGGGGCCTGGAGATGGAATGGCATTATCCTCTCAGTCTTAGAGGAAAGCTTGTGCATTCCAGTTGAAGCACTGTTGCAGGGTGGTGTAGGAAAGGTTGAACTTCCCTGGCTTGTAATGTATTTTATCTGTAGGCAAATCAGGGCCTTTAGTTTAGTTTTACAGAGTGCTGTGACATTTTTGTAAAGGATGGTATGCAAGCCTTATTTAGGGTGGTTCTGTTTCTAGGGCTGTCAGTCTAACACCTTTCACAGGCTCTAAATCCTCTTTTAAAATGTGCAAGTCCAAAAATATACAGTGTTATGCTCCTTATATCCGGCAATTAGACTAAAACTGAATGACAGTATTCTGTTCTTTAGCTTTTTTTGCAAATGACTTGGTTTTCTCCATCTGTTCAATAAAACTGTAAAAGAAAAGAAACCCTTTATATTTAAGGGCCAGTTCCTGAGGTATGTCCAGAATGCACAGAGCCCAAGATGAGGTGGTGTCCAAAAAACAACTTAACACTCCTCTTTTTGCTGCCTGAATTGTGATGCTGCTCTGTGCATCTTTGTTCTCCTCCTGCCTCTACCACGTTAGAGGAGTTTGAGAGCAATGAGGACAGCAACTGGGGCAGCAACTTGAGAGAGGAAAACAAAACTCCACAGGCAGGAACTCGGCATAAGAGATACATAATAGAACTGGCCAGGTCTGACATGACTGAAAGAAAGTGGTTTGACTTACTTGGTTTAAAATGACCTTGTTTAAAATTTCTCTTTAATTTTATTTACCTTACATTTAAAAAAAAGTAAAATGGTTCAATCTAAACAAAACATTTCAATTTTGTAGAAATAAGATTTGTTTTGAGGTTTTTGATTTGCCAGAAATTTCAATTTTGGTCAAAACCGGACAGGTTTTTTTAATATATTTAAAATTGCCAACAAACTGAAAAATCCATTTTTCAACCTGATCTGCTTAATTCCCTTGTTCCTGTGGTGTGGTGTGCTCACTGAAATGAACTGCCCTCTTGCCAAGGAATGTTCAGGCCCCAGCCTTCTCTTCGATTGCTCCACAAACATCATCCCTTGTTAGAGCTTTCACGTTCAGCTTGGTTCTCAACCTATTTTCCATTGTGGGCTGCATCCAATACTACCTGTATGACCCCGAGGATGTCACATGGGCCGCAGCTCTGTGCCAATTGGGCCACAAGTGGCACATGGCCCGCAGATTGAGAACCACTGAGGTCTGCTAAAGCAGACAGACAGACAATATTATCTGCATTGTCCCTATGCTGTGTCTTCAGCCCGATGGGGAGAGACGCTTTGTCTGTGCTTACTTTTCAAAGAATAGATTTCAAAGGTTTACTGGACTATAAAAAAAAAAAGAGGACCCCATAGCTGTCCATCACTTGGGGGATTCAAGGGGCCAGAGCTCTTGATATCACAGGATGTTGGATTGTTCAGCCAAGGGGGAACTGAACATAGGTGAGAAATTTGCATAGGCAGAGATTATAACTTGCTGAAATTAGAAGCGTATTTTTATTTTTGTTTGTTTGTAACTATGTCTATCTTTACTCCTTATACTTGGTATCACTTTAAACCTATGACTTTTTGTTTAATAAACTTGTTTTACTTTTCCTATAAACAAATTCAGGTGCTGTGGTTGAATTAAGCATGTTTGTCAAACCCCAGTTAAATTAGTAAACGGCTGTCCCTGTCTCTTTAAAGGAGTAGGAAAATTAATATCTTCAGTTAGTTTGTGTTCCTGGATAGGGCTGGACACGACAGGAAGAAATTTCTGTTTCCTGCAAGGCATGGTTTGGGCTGGCAGAGTCCTGAAGAGCTTGTTTGGCAAGGCAGACAGGCTGGGGCTCAGGGAGTTGTCACACAGCTTAGCACTTGCTGAGAAAGGTAGTAACTCACAATTCTGGGAACCCCAAGCCACCTCATCCAGGGTATGGGAAACATCTGTGTATAGACTGTTTGAACCAAAGCATTTGCACTGACAGAATAAGAAGTTAATCAGCACACAGGCTCATAGCATGTCCAGAAATAGTTCTACCCTAAAATTAGTGGGTTAAGAACTGAGCGTTCCTTGTGCAAGAATATTTTACCAGTTACATTTCACTGATGACCCTAGCTGCAAAACTTGAGCCTGACTTAAAAGGAGAACGAACAAAACATTCCAAACCAGAAAATGAAACCTCCCTGTCTGTAATCATCAAAGAAAATAAATTAGGGGGAATACTGTGTATACACAAGCAGAAAATATTAACTACTTTGCTACATTACATGCTTTAAACAGGTAGACTAAAAGACAAGCACTATGGAACATTTTATATAAATATAGATATAGGGGTGTGTACACACACACACACACACACACACACACACACCCCCCAAGATGTCTGCTTCATGGCTTATTGCAGAACATTCCGTCAATCTGACACCTCTCTGAGCAGTAACAACAACAAAAAACCCACATCATTGTCTACAGTATGTTACTGTTGTTCTGGGTATATAGTCCAATGTTTACTATTTATAGTCTTTTTTCTTTACATATGATATAGATACAGTAGTAGTAAATGTAAGTAGTAAATATATATTTACTAACGTCAAATCTATATATTAGAGAAGGTGGATGAAGTAATATCTTTTGTTGGACCAACTTCTGTTGGAGAAAGAGACAAGCTTTCCAGCTACACAGAGCTCTTCTTCAGGTGTGAGCCACTGTTACCCGCTCTCTGATCCAGCAAGTGAGTTTTGCTGTTGCTAAGCTGTGTGTCAGCTCCCTGAGATACCAGCCTGTCTGCCTTGTCTAGCTAGCAAATTCTTCAGGACTCTTCTAGTCCAAACCTTGCCTTGCAGGTAACAAATCAGTGAACCCCAATTCCCAAGAGAGACATCTCTGCAGTGTCTCTAGTCCCTCTCACTGTAACACTCACAGAAATGATCGTTTGGTGCCTCCAAAGAAACAGAACATACACAAGCCCATTGGTTTAGCTGACATACTTCACTGAGATGGTTTTATAATAAAACAAAAATACATGTATTAACAAAGAATAGAAATTTAAGGGATACTAAGCAAGACTAAAAAAGACAGGTATGGTTCCAAACAAAACAAAACATGCTTTTAAGTGACTAATTTAAAGTCCCAACTAGGTTGCTTCTGCAGTTGATAGGAACGGAGGTGACTCAGCAGTAGTTCCTTATGTAATTGTAACTCTGCATTCAGAGGTGAAAGTAAGCCGGTACGCCCCAGTACAATGTACTGGCAAGTGCCGGTGCGCCGTACCAGGGTGGCCCGGCTTCCCCAGGCGGCAATTTAAAGGGCCTGGGGCTCCCAGCAGTGGTTGGAGCCCCAGGCCCTTTAAATTGCCGCCAGAGCCCCGCTGCTGGAGCCCTAGGGTAGCAGCAGCGGGGCTTTGGGGGCTATTTAAAGGGCCGGGGCTCCTGCTGCCTCTACTGCCCTGGGCCCTTTAAATAGCCGCCAGAGCCCCGCCGCCGCTACTCCAGGGCTCCGGGGACTATTTAAAGGGCTGGGGCGGTAGAAGCAGGGGCTTCTGGAGTAGCGGCGGGGCTCCGGGGGCTATTTAAAGGGCCCAGGGCTCCCGCTGCCTCTATGGCCCCGGCCCTTTAAATAGCTGCCAGAGCCCTGCTGCCAGAGCCCTGGGGTAGCAGCGGCAGCTGGGGGCTCTGCAGCGGTTTAAATGGCCCGGGGCCGTAGCGGCGGCTGAGCCCTGAGCCCTTTAAATTGCTGCCGGAGCCCCCGGCTGCTGCTGCTACCCCGGCGGGGGAGAGGGAGGGCACTTACTGGTACAGGGCAGGCCAGGGCTGGCTCTGACCACCCCATCCCCGCCCCTTCCGGGGGCCAGAGCCGGCCCCAACCCAGCCCCATACCGGTAAGTCCCTATTTCTACTTTCACCCCGTCTGAATCTGAATGTTCAATTCCATGATGGCTCATGAAAATAGTCCTTCTGGACACAGCTTTTGAGCCCATTTCTTAAAACCCTCACAGTTGTTACAATAAAGGGAGCAATGGAAAAAATATATACCCAATTATTCCTCCAATCACTACATCTTTGTAACTAAAAGTAAAACACAACCAAGAACTGAACTCATGTAGAAACTCCCTGACTCCAGGAAATGTTTAGATTGGCTTATAAAAATGGAGTTTCCAAATCAGTAGCAGTTTCCAGTTGTTGCCTTTTTTTCCCAAAAGAGTCATATTATTATTACGATCGCTTTAGAGTAAACACAAATGATCAAAATTACCTTCTAGGGAAGATTTGAGCCCTATAATTTGCTGAAATTCTTTGTAACCTTTCAAGTCATCAAGATTGAGGCTACTAGTCCTTATGGCCGTTATTATGTTCCTTGAGAATATTTCAGTGTTTTGCTAGTGTGTCTCCTTTCCAATGGCATATCAATTTCATATTTCACTTCACACACATCCAACTTTTGCATAATTTCTGTACCTTTCAGTCTACTTTATGTAGTGAAGTGATTTAACTTTTCCTCAGGAAAAGACCTCATAAAACGAGGTGGTGGCATGCTGTGTTTATGAGTATTTCCTAAGAGCGAGCTGTAGCAGTTTCTGTGGGTACTATAGTCTAATAAGACTGGGGAGCTGTTAAGATCCATGTTGGACTTTAACCCTCCAACTGAACATGATTTCCTAGTGGGGCCTTGCTCTTCCCGTCACTGAGCACCCAACTCACTGAAATTTCAGCACTTTGCAGACTTGGGATTCAATATAGGAAAATACCTTGTTTCTATTGTACCCCATTCGATATAACACAGAGCTTCAAACTGACTTTAAAAAAAACTATGTTGTTTAACGTCTATATAATACCTTACCAGTTTTGTTCAGTTTTGCAACTTGTAACAGCACAGCACATTTCTTCTTGTCTTGTTATTTCATAAATAAATATAGGCCTATTCCAAATTATCTGCAGACTTGACCTATCACAGATGTAGAAAACAATAACATCTACTACCATTGATGTTTTTTCTTCCAGTTAAACCTCCTTCAGGCATATATGTTCCCTTATACACATATGGGGTATAGATGCTAGAAAAGAGACTACCATCTTCCAAAAAAGAAAAAAGAGGAGCTGACGTTCAAAAGTGCAAAGTTCACCTTGTGAAAATTGATGTGTTTCAAAAAGGGTGTAGCATCAGGAAAGGCCTTCAGAAAGAAGTTGGCAAGATGTGACATTGTAAAAGACAATCCACAGGCTTTATTAACATGTCCCAACTTGTACCAATGCCACATTTTCATCCTTTTCTCACTTCAGTGCTGTTTTTCAAGATTAAGCTTTACTAGACTGTTTGCAGTACAGACCCATAAACCAACACAATCTGCCAAATTTCTATTAGGAATATAGAATTTGTAAGTGAGACTCAAACATCCATCCACTTCACTTGCTGCTCTGACAGTTGCATCTTTCTGTTCAATAAATGTAATTAGCTGATGTGTATTTTATTAATTTCTGGACTCAGTTCACTCCTGCTGGTGTGCAAATTACACTCTCCTGAGCCAATAGGGAGTCGTTGGACATCTGACAGATTCATTTTCCCTCTTGCAAAACTAAGGGTCCCTTATTACCCTTTATAGATGCTTTTGATGGAAATTCTTTGGATGAATTAAGGGCGGCATCTGGCTATAATTGTTATTTAAATCTATAGCAAACATAAATTAAAAGGGCCATTAAAAGCTATGAAATATTTACTGAAGTGTGCACTGTACATAGAATATTTCCAATCATACCTGGAACATTTTCTGTGAGATTAATTAAAGTTTCTCAGTTTCATTTTGCAATTAGCACTGGCTGCTGTTGAACAAATCGTGATGATTACCTGTTCTGTTCATTCCCTCTGAAGCACCTGGCATTGGCCACTATCCAAAGACAACAGTGGGCTAGGTGGACCGTTGGTCTGACCCAGTATGGCCATTCTTATGTTATGATCTTAAATCAAATTATTGGGCAGTGAAGGTGTGGCGGCCAGGCAAGGACTCTCCCATCATGTTGCCCTTCATAGTATACAGATGGAGACAAATCTTTTAAATCAAGTATACATTCAGCAGCAGAGCCTCCAAAGGAGCTCTGACAATTTGCATCAGCTAGGGACCTGTCCCACTGAATTTTAAATGGGAAACTGGAAAGATTTTCATACTCTGGTTTAAATTTGAACACATTCTTACTACCATCACCTAAAACCTTTGCCTTTTTATGCAGCAGCAGCAGTGGTTTTTGTTATTTTTAAAAGAAAAACAGATTTTTCCCCCTCTTCCATCAGGATTTATTTGAAATTGTGGTTTCCTGGGACAGCAGCCAATTTAGCAGTTGCCAATTTAGACCAAAAGATTGACCTGGATTTATAGAAGATATATAGGTGTAAGGCCAGTGAGCATGCTCCACACAGGCCTACCCTTATAACAATTCCCTTTGTCCCACCCACTATAGAGATTAGGTAGTTAAATTCATGAGATCACTGGCACATGGGAGAAATTGAAAGTATTTACGTGAAGAGAAGTGTAGCCTGATCTATAGATTATGAATAAAAAATCCCAGTTATCACTTTAGGAGTTGACAGCTTCTTGTCCCAAGATCAGGCCCAGTGTTGTTAAAATTATTATATAGTTGGGAACCCTGATGTGTACAGTTGCAACACTCACACTATAGGAACTCTCTTATATTTACAAAAAAAGAATGTATTGTAATAATACAATTAGCAAAGTCACACACACTCTAACTCAGTAAGGTAGATAGAGATAATAGAGAAAGTACATCTGAACATCCATACTCACACCATCCCTTGCAGAACAACCTGAAATGTTAGCCATTATCTTCCTCCTCCTCATCACCTTCCTCATCTTCACCAGTAGCCATCATTCTGGCATCTCCCAACGGCAACATCTCTCTCTCTCTCTCTCTCCTATTGCCCCCAGGCTGGGATACCACTTTTATAATATGTTACACTGATGTTACCATGTCTAATGTATATTCAGTAGGGGTTTCTCCCCTCTTCCTTATTTGTATTTCTTCCCCTTACCAATGTTAAGGTGTCCTTCTTCTATAGGTTAGCGTATTTTTTATTTCACCCTATTATCATATACATCAATTCGTTCCATCCAAAACCTTCCAGAAGCTGGTGTCAGTTCATGTTCTGTGGTTGGCTGATGTCATTATGGACAAAATTCCCAGTTCCCCAAAACTTATGAGTTACCTAAGTTTATCTATGCCAAAGTTTGTAGGCCTCAAGCCTCTTGCTAACTGCTGAAGCCAATGTCTTACAGGATACAAGCCTGTAGGTTCCTTGCATTACTGCTAAATATAATAAAGCAAAATATAATGCAAAACATAGGATAGAGGTAAGCACCATCACTAGGCTACAGAAGGATAGCGAACTTTCCATACATTTGTTTGGGCAATGAAAAGCCCTCCTATATGTACAGAGAGACTACATGATGCTATGGTGTCAGAAAGATTTTAATCACTTGGATTGGAGATGAATCTGTGAGTGACTCACCCATGACTGGGTCGTGCAAGACATTCCAAACAAGTGTCCATAAATCTTTATGCCACAGTACACCATCTGTTTATGCCACCAAATTCACAGAACTATTATTTTAGAAAGATTTGTTTAAACAAATATTATTGGCACTAGTCTCTTCCTGCTATAAAACAAGGTGTAACTATACAGGACTCAAAGAGAAAAACAGTATTTCACAAACCTCTAAAAATCACATATTAGCTATGTAACAATGTTACAAATTTATAGCTTGATTTCTTGGCATCTTTCTGGGCTACAAATGAGTGCTATGCCCCACTAGAAAGCTGAGTGTCTGCCATTCCCAATTATATAAAGCAGAACTCGTCAAAAATCAAAATTTCCATCCTATAGGAAATTCCAATATTTTGACATTTTCTTTTCACCCTGAATCAGGACCAAAAAAATGAAATGCCAGAATTGTTTTGCAGATCATAAAGTTCCAAAACATTTGGATATGTAAATGTTGAAATGTTTCCTTTTAGCTCAGTTCAACATTAATCTTTGTCCCGCTGAGCCGCTGTGGTGCCTTATGGGAGTTGTAGTTTGTATAATTCATGACTCCATTCTCCTCAGTAGTCTGGGCTCTCCAGCTGTACTACATATCTCATGATGCACCATGGTCATATGGTTCTTATGATGCAACATGGCAGTTCAACTAGAGGGGAGACCCTGGTGTATCATGGCAAAGGTAGTCCAGACTGGGAGCATGCCCTATCGGGAAGAATGGAGGCATGAGATGCCTGAACTATGACACCCAGTGCCTCACCACAGCAGCTCAGATGAACACAGATTAATGTTGAAATATTTTAATTCCACTTGACAGATTGAAATGTTTCATTTTTTGGTCAATCTAACCCAAAACTAAGTATTTTGTTTTGATGTGTCCCAATGGCAATCAAAAATTTTGCCACAGAAAAGCTTTATTTTATGGAAAATTTCCAATCACCTCCAATATAAAGCTCATAATTCTAGTTTTGAATGTTTAGCAAGATATCAGAATTTAAACTGTCATTGATTTAAAACTGAATGTCATCCAGCCTTTGAATAGGTAGGAAAATTCCACTTTTGCTTTCTGAGTAGACGGGTAGCAAATGCTTTGGCGTGCTGTTTTCTTTAATTGTAGCCATTTGAAGCCACTTTAGACATTTGGAAAAAGGTAGAAATAGTCCCAGAAGTGATGGATTAGTTGGTAAAGCACAAATGAGATGGTCAAAATAACATTTACATTAGTAACAAGAACAGGAGTACTTGTGGCACCACAAGTACTCCTGTTCTTTTTGCAGATACAGACTAACATGGCTGCTACTCTGAAACCTGTCATTTACATTCATGTTTGCTACGTTGTTGTAGCCATGTTGGTCCCGGGATATGAGAGATACAAGTTGGGTGAGGTAATATTTATTATTGGACCAAGTTCTGTTGGTGAAAGAGAAAAGCTTTCAAGCTTGTCAGAGCTCTTCCTCAGGTCTGGGAAAGGTAATCAGAATGTCACAGCTAAATACAACATGGAACAGATTGTTAAGCATAAGGAGTTAACACATGTTACAAGAGACTATTCCAGGTGAAGTGGGCAATTAATACCTTTGCAATCATAGGACAGAGGAGAGTTAGGGCTTGTCTTCCCATACAGCTCTACAGCAGCACAGCTGCACTGCTGTAACATTTTAGTGAAGATGCTTCTATGCCAATGGGAAAGCTTCTCCAATCAACAAAGTTAATCCACCTCCTCAAGAGGCTGTCTACACTGGGGATTAGGCTGGTATAACTATGTCACTCAGGGATGTGGATTTTTCACACCCCTGAGTGACGTAGTTATACCGATATAGGTCTGTAGTGTAGACCTGGCCTTAGTCTATGTCTACACTTAAAACACTACAGCAGCACAACTGCAGTGCTTCAGGGTACGTCTATACTTACCCGCTGGTTTGGCGGCAAGCAATCGATCTTCTGGGATCGATTTATCGCATCTTGTCTAGACGCGATAAATTGATCCCGGAAGTGCTCGCTGTCGACGCTGGTAATCCTGCTCCATGAGAGGAGTAGGCGGAGTCGACGGGGGAGCCTGCCTGCCGCGTGTGGACCCACGGTAAGTACCTTTAAGTTCGAACTAAGATACTTTGACTTCAGCTACGTTATTCACGTAGCTGAAGTTGCGTATCTTAGTTTGAACTGGGGCCTTAGTGTGGACCAGCCCTCAGTGTAGATACATACTACAGTGATGGGAGGGGTTCTCCCATCACTGTAGTAAAGCCACTTCCCCAAGAGGCAGTAGCTAGGTCAATGGAAGAATTCTAAAGGGTATTTAGAGCTTGTCTACACTTGACAAGTGGTGCGCTGCTGTAGTACTTCAATGTAGACACTACCTACAGCGACAGGAGGGATTCTCCTGTCGCTGTCGTTAATCCACCTCCCTGAGAAGCGATAGCTACATCGACATAAGAATTCTTCTGTTGATCTAGCACTATCTACACCAAGGGTTATGTCAGCTTAACTACATCACTCGGGGGTATTGATTTTTCACCCCCCTGAGCGAAGTAGCTTTGTTGATCAATTTTCTAATGTAGACCAGCCCTTAGTGGGCTGCAGATTGTTGTAATGAGACATACAACCAATGTATCTTAGTCCATGATTTTTGGTGCTTAGCAGAGTTGTGAATTTAAGCTCCAAGGCTCGTCTTTGGAAGGTGGTGTGCAGGTTTCCTTTGAGGATGAGGACTGAGAGGTCAGATACAGAGTGATCATTTTGTGAAAGTGTTTGCCCATGGGTGATAGGGTTTTTCTGCCTTTTATCATTTTTCTTTGTGAGTTCATTCAAGAGCGTAGAGATTATCTAGGTTCACCCACATAGTTTTTGTTGGGGCATTTGATGCACTGGATGAGGTACACCCCATGTTGTGATAGGCACGTGGAGGACCCATGTATATTGAAATGTGTTGTGTGGGCTGTTGATTATCATGGCAGTGGAGATATGCCTGCAGGTTTTGCATCTGTTGTTATGGCAGGGTCTGGTGCTGCTTTGAGTTGGTGTGTCTTGGTCTGTGCTTGCTTTTTATGACATTTGGCAAGATTGGAGGGTTATTTGAAGACCATAAGAAGAGGTTTCGGAAAGGTTCCTTTCAGGATGTGGTTTCTATCAAGTACAGTTGTAATTGTTTGATGATACGCCACATGAGTTCCAGTGTGGGCTGGTAGGTGACAACTAGGGGTGTGTGGTCAGTGGTTTCATTTTCCTATGATGAAGCAGGTTCCCTCAGGGAATTGGGGTGACCCATTCCATGATGCAATCTATTGGTGGAGTCTTCAAAGGAAATCTGCATAGCACCTTCAAAAGACAAGCCTGGGATCTTAAATTCATAATGCTAGACACCAGAAATCATAGATTCAATAGAGACAATGGTTTTAAGTCTCATCACAACAATCTGTAACCCATTAAGGCCTGATCTACACTAAATTAAGTCAGTTTTATTACTGTTGAGCTCGCAAGCTTGTTTCTTTCATCAACAGAAGTTCATCCAATAAAAGATATTACCTCACCCATCTTGTCTCTGTCAACATTTACATTAGTCTTGATTAGTCAAGATATAAAGGGCTACATTCTTCTCAGCAAACTGGTTTCTTTGCATTACTCATGTAGCACGAAGAATCCGGATGCTGGCTGTAACTGGTCAGCTGAGAATTTCTGCTCCAGAGAGCTTTCAGATAGCTCCTTACCCCTAGCACAGCTTATGTGGCTGGGATGAGGAAGCAGAAGGGCAAATCTCTTCCCTGCCCTGTAAATTCTGTGTATGGTCCCTTAGGAATCATAGGCAACTGTCCTAAATTACAGCAGCCCTAGGATGCTGCAACTTACTTTGGAGCCAGGACGAGAGCAGATGTGACTTGAGAATCTGAAAGCTGTAACACACTCCCTCTTCCTCCCCACCAGTGCATGCTGAATGGATCTCAATACAGGAGGGAATCTAGCCCAAAATTCAGAGCACCTTAGACTAAGTAATTGCTTCTGCCAAGTAAAGTTTTGAGCTCTGAACATTCTATTCTATTGGCAGATTGGTCCTGAATTGGCAGTAAAATATTTATAGAGTTAGAGAGCCTGACTCTCTTTTCATTCACACCAGTGTATTTTAAATCACAAGTAACTCTATTGAAATCAGTGGAAATATACCAGGATAGACATAGAGTACGGAGAATCAGGTTCCTGGAGCCCAAGTCTAGACTAGCTGAGAGAAGGTTATGATGTATGGCTAGTGTCTCAGCGTGTGATTTTTTTTTTCCCCCTCTGCTTGTGGTTTAGCTCATTCACTTTCCTTGATTTGTTGTAAGTGGCACTTATTTACTATAGTTTTGATTTTCAGCTCATGTTTCCCGACATTTAAAAATGAAAAGATAAAATTGATCTAGAACTACAGTACCCTCTGTCTGTTTTGACACCAGCATGACATGGGCCCAAGTACAAATTCATATACATACACATGCTAAACAAGGAACCTGTGGTTCTGCCCTGTAAGTATAATATTTGTATTGTGGTTTTCCAATCAAAACAAAGTGACAAATAATTTTCTGAGTCTAGCCAGGGCTTGGCGTTTGTTTGGAAGGTGTAGTCACTGTAAGTAACAAGTGAAAAACTATGCCGTGTATAATGCCGAAGGGCAAAGAAGGCTAAAGAAGAGCAGCGGCAGCAGGAACAGAAGAGTAGATGAGTGAAGGGGCCTGCCCATACACACTCACTCCACACTGTCTTGACATCTCACTGCTTCACTCTCTGAAGTCATCCATTCCTCCCTCCAGACTGCATTCTCTCTCTCTCTTTCTCTCTCTCTCTGACACAGGTACTATTGCAATTGCCAATTAATTGTTCCATCTTTATTGCCACTGCCCTTTAATTGCTCTGACCATCCATCCTTATTGCGATTTAACCATCCTTCTCTCACTCATTCGCCTTTTTTGAAACCCCTGCCGCCTCCATCCCCCTTGTTCTGCTGCTCTTCTTCTTCACTTCCCCCTCCTGTACCCCCACATTCCCACTCTATGTTCACAGCTCCCTCTATTCATGAGAATGCTGCTTCATGTCCACCAAGATAGTCCTGCCTGGTAACATACATAAAGCCAAAGAGAGGGCAGGTAACTAAGGGTCTGTTTACATTGCCAAGCAATTTGGACTAAGGTGGTGTGTATGGCAGTGCTAACCAAAGTGCTATGCTATCATGCCCTCCCGTCCCCACTGTGTGGAGGCCACAGGTGTGAACTTAAAGCTACCGTGTTCACCTGCTATTCACACCCACTTAGTCCGAACTGCAGGGCATTGTAGACACGCCCTAGATTTAACAGGGTGGTAGTTTTTCCCTGAAACGCCTCATGCTGTTAGCATGTATGGAACCCGATGGGAAAGGGTGGGGTGGGTTCTGCTGGCACACTGAGGCTGGTGTCTGTACCCCGCTGGTTATAATAGAGCTGGGAGTGTTTGTAGAGAGAGAGGCTCTAGAAGGTGGGCTGTGCAGTTCAGAGGGAAGAATCCTAAGAGCAGAAGCTTGAGCTGAACTTTGTCATGTTACTGTTCATTTCTTTGTTAATAAAGCCAGTACCCAACAAAGGGGTAAATTTTTGGCTGTACACAGTGTGTGGATTTATTGTGGCCAGGTGGCTTACTCAATCTGCACTAAAATAAAGTGAGTCATTGAGACGCACACCCCAACTTTTGTTAGTATAGTCCTGGTGAATAAACATTAAAAGGGTGCAAAAGAGGTTTGAGAGGTCCTTTCACTCATTGCAGAGGACTCATTTGGAGCCACCTTTCCACACCATTCAGCTCTCCTCCTGTGGTATTTATGTAGTAAGTGGTGATCTGTGCTGCTATATTTAGGTGGATACTGAAGCCATCTATCTTGAAAGATGATGGCGTAAGTGCCAAAGCAGTTCAGTTACTGTGTGTCCTACTGCAGCGTCTCAAGTCAAATTCTCGAGGGACAAGTCCTTGCCATAGATAACACAGGCCTAAGGTGCAGGGCCAGAAGATGAAATCAGCATGTTACTAGCTTTCTCAATTACTTTGGTGTCAGGAACTTTGGCTTCCCACTTGATATTTAAAATATGAAAAAGACAGTGGGTGTGGAAGGTGTTGCGCCTTCTCTCATGTCTGCTGTAGGTGGTCCAGCACTCACCACCATACCAGCAGCAAGCTCAGAACATGTCTGGTAGGGCCATATCTTTGTGTTCATTGTCAGTTTCCTATTATCCCACTGCTTTTAGGTACATAGTAGCATTCAAATAACACTCTCGGCCATTGTGTACATTAAAGGACTTGTCCTCCTGATTGAGCCATCTCCCAGTGTGTCTGTCAGTGTCTTGGTCTTACATTGGAGTGCATCATCTTCTTTATATTAACAAATTTACTTGTAAATTCTCAAGATATCCACTGTATACTGAAAGAGTAAGTGCTGTCATTCTGGGGAAGATATATACTGTATATGTCATACATAATAAAGGAGATGAAGCCCTGCTTCAAATGTAAAACTCATCTCAACCTTGACTATGGAGCTTCAAATGGTGCTTCTAAAATACATATAAGCATATCGTACTTTGAATTCTGTGGCCAGTAGTGCAAAACAACTTTGAGCTTCTGGTTTCATGAGCCAGTGTAGCCACGTGAAGCTAAATGCTCAGCAACCCCAGACAACTTCTTTATAAATAAAGCCCATCACTATAAATTTTCATAGCCTAAGTCTCTCTAAGGGCCTGTTGACATCATAGAATCATAGAATATCAGGGTTGGAAGGGACCTCAGGAGGTCATCTAGTCCAACCCCCTGCTCAAAGCAGGACCCATCCCCAACTAAATCATCCCATTCAGGGCTCTGTCAAGCCTGACCTTAAAAACCTCTAAGGAAGGAGATTCCACCACCTCCCTAGGTAACGCATTCCAGTGCTTCACCACCTTCCTAGTGAAAAAGTTTTTTCCTAATATCCAACCTAAACCTCCCCCACTGCAACTTGAGACCATTAGTCCTTGTTCTGTCATCTGGTACCACTGTCTAGATCCATCCTCTTTGGAACCCCATTTCAGGTAGTTGAAAGCAGCTATCAAATCCCCCCCTTCATTCTTCTCTTCTGCAGACTAAATAATCCCAGTTCCCTCAGCCTCTCCTCGTAAGTCATGTGCTCCAGCCCCCTAAATCATTTTTGTTGACCTCTGCTGGACTCTTTCCAATTTTTCCACATCCTTCTTGGACACCGTACCCCAGATGAGGCCTCACCAATGCCAAATAGAGGGGAATGATCACATCCCTCGATCTGCTGGCAATGCTCCTACTTATACAGCCCAAAATGCTGTTAGCCTTCTTGGCGACAAGGTCACGCTGTTGACTCATATCCAACTTCTCATCCACTGTAATCGCTGGTCCTTTTCTGCAGAACTGCTGCCTAGCCACTCAGTCCCTAGTCTGTATCAGTGCATGGGATTCTTCTGTCCTAAGTGCAGGACTCTGCACTTGTCCTTGTTGAACCTCATCAGATTTCTTTTGGCCCAATCCTCTAATTTGTCTAGGTCCCTCTGTATCCTATCCCTACCCTCCAGCGTATCTACCACATTTCCCAGTTTAGTGTCATCTACAAACTTGCTGAGGGTGTAATCCAGTTCAGTTACTGTGTAACTGATCCACGCCATCCTCCAGATCATTAATGAAGATATTGAACAAAACCGGCCCCAGGACCGACCCTTGGGGCACTCCACTTGATACCGGCTGCCAACTAGACATGTAGCTATTGATCACTACCTGCTGAGCCCAATGATCTAGCCAGCTTTCTATCCACTGTATAGTCCATTCATCCAGCCCATGCTTCTTTAACTTGCTGACAAGAATACTGTGGGAGACCGTATCATAAGTTTTGCTAACACCAAGGAACAACACGTCCACTGCTTTCCCCTCATCCAGAGAGCCAGTTATCTCATCATAGAAGGCAATTTATCTTATCTTTATCTTATCATAGAAGGCTTGCCCTTGGTGAATCCATGCTGACTGTTCCTGATCACTTTCCTCTCCTCGAAGTGCTTCAAAATTGATTCCTTGAGGACCTGCTCAATGATTTTTCCAGGGACTGAGGTGTGGCTGACTGGCCTGTAGTTCCCCGGATGCTCCTCTTTCCCTTTTTTAAAGATGGGCACTACATTAGCCTTTTCCCAGTCATCCGGAACCTCCCCCAATCACCATGAGTTTTCAAAGATAATGGCCAATGGCTCTGCAATTACATCAGCCAACTCCTTTAGCACCCTTGGATGCAGTGCATCGTATCCCCATGGACTTTTCTAAATAGTCCTGAACCACCACTTTCTCCACAGAGGGCTGGTCACCTCCTTCCCATACTGTGCTGCCCAGTGCAGTAGTCTGGGAGCTGACCTTGTTCGTGAAGACAGAGGCAAAAAAAGCATTGAGTACATTAGCTTTTTCCACATCCTCGGTCACTAGGTTGCCTCCCCCATTCAGTAAGGAACCCATACTTTCCCTGACCACCTTCTTGTTGCTAACATACCTGTAGAAACCCTTCTTGTTACTCTTAACATCCCTTGCTAGCTGCAACTCCAATTGTGATTTGGCCTTCCTGATTTCACTCCTGCATGCCTGAGCAATATTTTTATACTCCTCCCTGGTCATTTGTCCAATCTTCCACTTCTTGTAAACTTCTTTTTTTGTGTTCAAGATCAGCAAGGATTTCACTGTTAAGCCAAGCTGGTCGCCTGCCATATTTACTATTCTTTCTACACATCAATGGAAGTTGGATCTGGGCTTCCTGTTATTAATCTGTCTAGTCACAAACCTTTCCACAAATAGTGCTAAATTAATCTTGTAACTTGAAAGACATTTGATGACTGTTCTCTCACTAATTCCATTCTTGTATTATGTAAGTGTCTCTTGGCAATATTAGCAGCTTTCATCTTACACTACCTCGTTGTTAATGTGATAGCCTTTTAAATGGTCCCCAATGTGATGCAAAGGTGCAAAATTACTTATTCTTGCTGCTAGGTTCTCCCAGGGACATGAGTTCTTCTACAAACTTAACATGCTTTACTGCATATTAAAGTTAGATAACACAATATAGGTTTCATTAATATGATAGTTTATAAAATCACTCATGAAATGAAACTTTCATATCTTATTAGTAAGTTAAATATTAAATTCTGCAAGTTTGACAACACAATCAGACTGTGTTAACAACTTTTATATTACATTAGGCAAAGGGCTCTGCTGGATTGCCTGCAGGCTTTCCTTTCAGGCATTCTTCAGCCTCTTCAATCTGCATTAAGCTGCTGGAGCATTACTATCATGCTCTAAAAAGTCACTAATAGGACTTTCGTCTTTCCATGCTGATAAAATTAATGGAATACAGTTTGTGCCTACTTAGGGTGACCAGATGTCCCGATTTTATCGGGACTGTCCCAATATTTCCTTGTTTGTCCCGCATCCTGACCAGCGTTAGGTCAGGACACTGGACAAACAAGCAAATACTCCAAAGCCCGGAAGTGCTCGCGCCCCGACTCCGCCCCCTCCTTCCCCCATTGGCTTCCTCCCCGAAACCCCGCCTCTGCCCCAGGCTCGCCATTCCTTCTCCCTCCGGTGCTTGTGGAGGGAGGCCTGGGAGATGCAGGGGAAGCACGGGGCCAGGGTGAGTGAGAGTCCAGCCTGGCCCCGAGTGCAGGCAGGACTCAGTCGGGTGGTAGGGAGAGTAGGGGGGTGGCCCGCGGGGCCAGGCGGCGGCTGTTCTCCCCCCCAGGCAGCGGAACTCAGGAGCAGCCGCTGCTGCAGCTCCCACTTCCGCGGGGGGAAGAAGCGGCTGATAGCCAAGCTCGGCGGCTGCGGCTCTGGCGCCCGGGCCCGAACCCCCCGAGCCCGGGCCTGCTGCGGGGACCCAGCAGCACGCATGCTGTGCCCAGCCCCTGGCCAGTCGCGTCTGGGCTGCTGCCCAGCTGGTGCTATCCCACGGCGGCCCCGGGGCGGAGGCATCGGCAGCCCAGCCCCGTTCGTTCCCCTGCAGGACCCGAGCGGGATGGGGGGACTGGGGCCTGCTGGACGTCCCTGCCAGGGAAATTTTACTGATTGAAGAAAATTGTGTGTGCAGTGCTTTCAGCATTTGAATCCACATACCTGTGTGTCCTCTGTCCCTCTCGGAGCCGGTTAACAACTGATCACTCAGAAGCCTGTGTGGAGCTTAAAGTACGTGCCAGACATTGGAAAACTCAGCAAGGAAACGCAAGGGCAAGTATCACACTAAACTGATCAAATCTGCATTTTAATTTAATTTTAAATCAAGCTTCTTAAACATTTTAAAAACCATATTTACTTTACATACAACAATAGTTTAGTTATATAATATAGGCTTAGAGAGAGAGAGACCTTCTAAAAACGTTAAAATGTATTACTGGCATGCGAAACCTTAAATTACAGTGAATAAATGAAGACTTGGCACATCACTTCTGAAAGGTTGCCGACCCCTGTACTATACACTGAAATGTGAGTACAATATTTATATTCCAATTGATTTATTTTATAATTATATGGTAAACATTAGAAAGTAAGCAATTTTTCAGTAACAGTGTGCTGTGACACTTTTGTAAGCAAGTCATTTTTAAGTGAGGTGACACTTGGGATATGGAAGACAAATCAGACTCCTGAAAGGGGTACAGTAGTCTGGAAAGGTTGAGAGCTACTGCTCCAAGTCACTGGAAGAGCATTCACACTCAAACAGCTGGCATCACAGGAGATGTTTCATATTTTGAGGCGCTTGCTTTGGTCACAGGTATTGGGCCAGTGATGTAGTATCACTTGATTATCGCATTTCTAGATCATCCAATTCCAGTGTGGACTCGATTAAGGCAATGCCAGGGGTGATTTACACTGGGTGGTAGGTGATCAACTGGTGGGAGTTGGAGCACACAGGCTTACAAGGCTGTTCTCTACTCTTGTTTTCCATAACTGAACCCTCGTCTGTTTAGATGACATGTTAGGGATTTAACGGTGGCAAGAAAACTCTGTTGTGACTTCAGTCAACTCAGGCCTGGGCTACACTAGCGTGGGGGTTCGAACTAAGATATGCAACTTCAGCTATGCTATTTGCGTAGCTGAAGTCGAAGTATCTTAGTTCGACTTGCCTGGCCGTCCTCACGGCGGCGAGTCGACTGCCGCGGCTCCCCCGTCGACTCCGCTTACTCCTCCTGCCGAGTTGGATTCGCGGATTGGTTTAACACGTCCAGATGAGACGCGTTAAATTGATCCCTGATACATCGAACACTACCCACCGATCCGGCGGGTAGTATAGACGTACCCTCAGTATTGGTATTATATAACAGATGTCTCAGATCTGTGCACTGCCTTGTGAGCTCAACTCTACTAGCAAAATTGAAGCTGAATTGAAACTCATGTATAGTTTGTGCATTCTGTGAAACTTCCACTGGGAGAAAAACAATCTTTACCAGTGCAGTATATCTGTAAGAAGGAGACAGCATTCAATCTGGCAAGCTGAGATAGGCCTTTTCAGCAGCAAAGAGCAATGAAGCTTTCCAGCAATAGGCATTGTGTACTGCCAGTTTCACATTAACCGTAGGCTCCAGAAATCCTATATGCTGTTTACTTCCTCTCCCCCTCCTGCCCATTATTGAGCTAGAAAGGTAATATCACAAGTTTCAGCGCTAATGCCTTCAGATGAAGGGAAAGTGTGTGTTTTTTGCCTGGAGAAATCATTTCTTTTTTTCAATAGCAATCATAGCTAAATGGTGCATATGTTTTCAAACAGTGGATACTGAGTCTTCTTTAAAATCCCTTTTGAAAAACGTACATTGTTCTAAAATGAAATAACCGTGTTCACGAAGTTGAAGAGCACACTCGAAGAAACCTGTCTGCCAGACTTTTCGTTGTTCCCCATTGCTGCAGTCCTTTTCCTAGCACATTCTGTTGCATCTGAAAAAGCAACAGAGCGCGTCGGTCAGAACCTGGGGTGAATAAAATTGTTTTTTCTGAGAGAAATAAAAACACTTCAAAGTTCACATGAGTCAGCATACTAAAACACAGCTTGATATAAGGGTGATGAACATGGCATAAATGCACAGATAGACAGAGGTGGCCAAGATTAGCGTCTAGTGATTTGGGTTCCTCAGGTTTTGAAACAATTTAGAGGGACTTGAAGCTTTCACTCACTAAAGGCCAGATTTTCAAAGGTATTATTAGCTAAAGGTGCAGATAGGCACCCAGTGGGACTTTCAAAAGTGCCTGAGCATTTTAGGTGCCCAACTCCCACTAGGCTCCTATCTGTGTCTTTAAGTGCCTAAATACCTTTGAAATCTGGCCATAAGCCCTTTCTTAGGGGCAGAGCTGCTGCCTTCAGGGTACATTATGTAAACAAACAAAAACAGTGAATGGTACCAGAAGCATTACATAGTGTCAGAAATCATCTAAAACAGTAGATTTCAACTTGTGGTCCATGGACCCCAGGGGTTCGCAGAGGGGTCCTCATCTCTTCAAAATATTTTAGAGGTCTGCAGATGAAAAACAGTTGAAAATCACTGTTCTAAAGTGCAGAAGAAGCCTAAGAAAAGACATCAAGTCCATATAGGAACTGTGAAAACGTATTTTTTCCTGAGCAGTGGACGAAATTTAAACCACATAGGAGAACTCCTTTTCATGGGTGCCCTGAAATCTAAATATGAGGAAGAAAAATGTTCTTATCTACCACTTTGGAATGGGGTCAAATGTAGAGATGTTTATAATACCCTGAAAGAGATTACACCTGAAGATGAAGAAAATAGATGAGGGTACATGTAACACCTTGAAAGCTAACCCAACAGTGGTACAATGAACATTTTATAGCCAAATACAAGGTCCAAATGAGCCCATAGAACACACACTGACATAGTTAAAGTTTCTAGATAAAGATTGTATTTACTGGAATAAATGAAATGACTAAGGACAGGATAGTGTTTGGCACAAATTTGCTGAAAGTCCATGAAAAGCTTATAAATCAGTTTGCTGAGCTTAATTTTTAAAAAGTGATCAGTCCTGTTATAGCTCAGGGCAAACACAAAGCTAAACAAGTAGGGTTATTCCAGACATAACCACAGGCACACTAAAGTCCTACCTCTTCTCCAGGAAGGAGGGAAAGAGTGTGTTTGTGCAAAATCATAACAGTCAGTGACAGTCTGGCAATGTCAAAGGCAAATTGCACACACCAAGAGCCTGTCTTGACATACTCAAAGACATTGGCTCCGGCTGCAAAAAAATTAATCCAAGTGGTGCTGATTTCCATTCTGTACTAAGTACTATTTCCAAACTGCAAAACAGTTGCATTCACCAGGAGGATTTGATGACACTTTTGACCACACCTTTTTGTTTTCCTCCAAAATCCACAGAGAAATCAAAAGACACAGACAACCATCATGTTGTGTGTCCTGGCAGTGTGGTAAAACCGTCTAAGTGAACATTGGGCATCAAATAGGTTTCAGCAAATATTTAATATTAAACATGATTTTTTTCTGTAACAAGGGGTGTAATGACATTGGGAGTTATCTGATGGCTCTCTGCTAGGTGGTTTTACATGTTTCATTTAACCAACTTTATAGGAGTTAGATCTGAGATGAATGTTGATTGCTAGGTGAAGTGGAATTCTTTTCAAACCCTCATCTTATCACCATTGATTTTCTCTGTCTGTCCCTTTTGGGCCATGTCTACACAAGACACATTTCTAACAATTTTGCAATGTTTGCTTACACCATTTCAATTCCACCACTATTAGCAACACTGGGCATCTTAATGCAGATGGATCACCAGGTATTCCTTGTGTTTGGAACACATAGGATGAAATCCTGGCCCAATTAAGTGAATGGGAGTTTTGCCATTGACTTAATGGGGTCGGGATTTAAGCCCATGTCTTCCAACCCTGCTCAGAATTGATGCAGTGTTGAAAATGTCTACAGTGGCTGGTGACCTTCTATACTAGGGTGCCCAACGTTGCTAATATTAGTGGATCTGTAATGGTTTTACCCATCATGATATTTTTTAGGAAAATGTCCCTAGTGTAGATAGGGTTTTTGGCTGACAGGTATTGAACTGCTGAGAGGATATAGTCATGCAAGCAAACAAAAACATGGCATGGTGTCAAAATATTGCAATAACATACCGGATGATATTAAAGTATGATGATGTGTGAACCAGTTTTGCTTATGAGTTCTCCAAGGAAACTGCCTTTGTGTTTAAAGCTGCAGGAATAAATTATCCTCGGTAGACTAAATCATTGCATCTAACACTGTATACTGATCTAATTATTGTTTTATCATTCAGAAGTTACGCTTTGGTTTGTAAATGTTGTGATATCTGCAGCCAAGTGTTTCAAATGATGTTAGCATAATTTGACAGGTCAATATGAAATTTGGTCATATCGATAAGAAATGAGGGTTGTTTAGTCTCTGCCCTACATTAGACTTAATTCCTTTGAGAAAAGCTGCCAGTCTCTTTGAGTGCCTGTCAGCTTCAGATTGTCAGCATCATGCCAAATGGGCATGTCACATCATGATACTTATGACCTTGGATTTAAACATCAAAGCAGAGTTTCAGAGGGGAAACGGATATGACTAGTTTGGTGCTGTAGCGGTGAA
This sequence comes from Terrapene triunguis, assembly GCF_002925995.2. Lineage (NCBI taxonomy): Eukaryota > Metazoa > Chordata > Testudines > Emydidae > Terrapene > Terrapene triunguis. The sequence continues at coordinate 1,246,459 of NW_020664384.1, forward strand.
GATAAAGCTCAGAGTGAAACTTAACATACCAAAACCATCAAGACTGAGCCAAGTGGACCTCAGGACTTAAACTGTTGCTATACTTTAGGTTTTCTAAACTGAAAATAGCAAAATCATGGGAGCATAGCTTGGAAACCATTATCAGTTTTGTGCGAATTTCATTTTCTGACAGGCTGAACAGGTTTGGAAAATTACAATTGGTGCCTCAGATTACACATGACTGGGGTTTCATTACCGGCATCCCTTTCAAATAGCTGTTGGCTGTGCTATTGTGTATGTCATCTTCCAGGAATGGCATTGTTGGCAATGTATAACTTTCTAGTTCAGTGGTTCTACCTCTGCTAGTGATACCTCAAGGATCAATACCACAGCATTGCAATTTGGTAAATAATTGGGGCACTTGCAAATGGACAGTGGGTGATTTCATTTTGCTTCCTCTCTATTTTAGTCATAATACTAGGGAAAATATTCAGTTCTGTAAGCAATGGATTAGCTACGACAGGCTAATAAGCTACATAATGGGAATTGCAGATCTTATCCCCAGCAGATGCTGCTGGAAATTCACTTTGGGATGTTACTTTGCTGATAGATTACTTTAACATTCAGAAAAGTTATACTGACATAGCTTTATGCATCAAGTTGGAAATTTACTCCTAAGGGCCTAACTTAAACCAGCAAAGGCCAGGAAATTCAGATCAGTGGTTGTCGTTCCACTCACCCCCTTCTAGAAACATTTCCTCACTGGGGTGAGATAAGATCATGATGTCAGCCTGGATGGTTAAGCTATATGGACGTGATCCAGTTCTTATTGAAGTCCAAAGAAAAACTCCCACTGGATTTCAGTGGAAGTTGGATCAAGCCCTATTTAAATTTCTTTTATATAATTTATTTCTATAGCCTTAAGTCACTTTAATATAGTGTTACTTTGTTTAAATGTAGCTGTTATATAGTTATTTACTAATGGTCTGTTTATGATCAGTCAATAGTATACAGGTGCAAGACCGTGTGCTAAAAATCCCAATTAAACTGTTGATGGGAGAAACTTATTGTACATCTGTAATATCCTGTCTTGTAAATGAAAGAGCCAAGGCAACTTTAAAGTGATTTTTAAACAATTCATTATTTATTAATGTAAAATACATTTTGTGTACATCAATTTCTCTCTCTCACACACAGAGTCACACTGTTTTCTCATGCATGTTCTCCTCTCTCCAGATGCCCTGGTTCTGGCTGAAGACCATGTGACTCTTTCCATGGCTCAAAGGCTAGAGAGGATATGGGGCATTCCTTCTAAAGAAGGGCTGAAGGAAGGCACTATCTAATCAATCCTAGCTCAACTTGGAGCAGAACTTGGATCCCCTCTATGGCAGAGCATGGCCACTAGATCACTTTCCCAAATTTACTGATTCCTTCTATGTAAAGACTCTGCTACGGGTGAGTTTTGTCTTTGTTTCAGTGCAGCTAGAATTCCTGTTGCAGGCAGGCTAGCCTTTCCACAGTATGGGTAGTCTTGGAAGGATTAAATATTTATCTGTAAGTGTCAATAAATGTCAACTTTGCCATATACACACAATCCAACTAAAAATATTTCCATCAATAATATCAAAAATTGCAGTAAGAAAAGTAAGAAATTATATTTTTATAATGCCCCCACCCCAACATAGTCAAAATTATTCACAGGAAAAAATATCATTTCCCAAACAGCTGTAATTAATGGTTAAAAATGGTGGATGGGGAAAGCTCCATGTGGGATTGGTTGATGTTGTGTCTGTCCTGCTGGTGGTTATGTCTACCCAATCTCAAAGTGATCTTCAGCTTCAGGCCAGGTCTTAGAATCCAGAAGCAATGATGGATCTAAAGTCACAGCAGTAGTTTCTGCACCTCTGTCTGGGAAATAAGCTGTATTTGTTTTTGTTTTTTTGTTCCTCTCTGGTGCAAAGCTTGCAACAATAATTGAAGGAATAATGCCCTTTAGCTTGGGAGGTTTCCTTTCCTTCCCCCCAACCTGAGCAAGCATAACAGAATGATTAAATGTCCCCAATATTTCTCCATTATAAATTCTCATTTTCATTATCAAATAATTCATCTCTCAGCCTTTAATTTTAGAGTTATTCGGCATATTGTCATGTTTGGCTCGGCTTCAGTGACTTCTGTAGTGACTTCTGTGTGAGAGAATTAAAGAAGTAGGTACTGGAAACAAAATCTCATTCTCTTCCCATGGTAATTTCCTACAAAGCTCTCATTATTTTTACCATAGGTTGTGTTATTAGCACCACCACAGAGGATCAGGAAACAGGATCAGACAACGTAATCTGATTAGTACTCTGCCCCCAGTGATTGATTATAGTGTTTCTTTTAACATGTAAGTATTCTTGGGGGCTTACTACTGCTACAAAGGACAGACCATTATAAAGACAGTGCATCACGTGTTTTTGAAAATGTAATCTGTAGTTAATAAGGGATTCCTAACAAGAAGCATGTAAATTACTCTCTGGAGTGTGATAAAACTGAATCACTGAGGAGTGTCAAAGATACCAGTGAATGATGGTGAGCAAGAAAATTTTACATTTCACAGTGTCCTTCAAGTAGAGTTTGCTGTAATTTAATTCCTGTGCAGAAATTGGCTCTCCTATAATGCTGCCTGCAAACTTTTTTATTTTTATTGAACTTGTCAAAATTAGACATGGAAAGCCTTTCTGACAAAAAATGGCCTTTAAGAAAATGGAAGTTTTCATGAAAAAATGTGGACATCTTTGAAATTTTCTATTTTTCATGAAAGTTTCCACATTTCTATTTATATCTTTTGATCAGAATTTTTAATGAAATCACATTTGAAATAGTTATCATTGCTAACATAAAATTTCAATTTAAAAAATATTGATACATTTTTCTCAGAAACTTTTGTGGAAATGGGTCCATTTCACATCCTGCAAAATTGAAATGTTTTTTTCAAATGTCCTGCAAAATCGTTTTACCCTTTTTTGACCATCGTTAATTTTTTAATATCTAAAAAATATTACATATGCTCATATTAATGGTATATATAGTATCTGAGCATTATAGAACTTCTATATTTCTTTTCTAAAAGGGGTTTTGAACTGGATTTATATTTTGGAATTATTGGTGAATGAATAATATTTATTTTGGGTCAGAGTTAGGGTTGTGATGTGGTGAAATATACATTACTTTGTACTTTATAAGAATAGTTTTTTATGTGGGCAGAGTAGGATGTATGACGGCCTTATCTATACACTTCCATACTTTTTAAATTTTATATATATTTATATTTTGTAAATTATGTGACAGGTAATACTTTTTTTTTTTTTTCTGGGGTTGTCTTCCTGGGGAAATTGACTGGCATAGCTAGTGCAGAATAAGCTATTCTTCAATAGCCTGTGGGCACTGTTCCAGAATAAAAGTGATTTTATTCCAGAATAAGTACGCCGCTTTGGAAACGCACTAATTATTCCAGAATAAAGTGTTCCACAACAGATCATCCACATGGGGAGCTATTGCTTTCAGCTTTTGCCACGATAGCTATTCTGGTCAGTTTCCCCATATAGATAAGCCCTCACTCTCCAACCTCATTTGGTTTTTGAAACAGTTTTTTGGTGAGATTTTTAATGATTATATTTATAAGAGTGTGATGAGGAAAACATACAGCTACTCCTCAGTTTCAATGAGGAGTCCAGCAGTTTCTTGAGTTAAATCTCATAAAAATTCAGATTGTGAGTCTGTTTTGTTCAGCAATCTTAATTTTAGAAAACAGGGCTAGATCCTCAATTTGTATGAATATCATAATTTAGTCATATGTCATAGCAGCTGAGGGTTTGGATTTCGGGGATTTATTTTTTGTTTTGTTTTCAGTTTTCCTTTTGTGTAACTAAAGGAACCTTTTTAATGAATAGGATGACACATGTCACCTGGCTGTTGCAGAGGGGCTGAAGGGAGGGATGGACTCCTTATGCCCTCCCCTGAGAATTCCTAGTAAGTGAATATAAAAACATGTTATTGGATGCTCTTTCAGGAGGAAGTGGGAAAGGTCAAGATATTAGATGAGGCCTAACATAGGTCCTCCCTCCTATGCTCCAGGCTTTTCTTCTGCCCTGGTTTTCCTCTCTCTGTGTCATTCTAAAACTGTCCCTTCTTCTTCTCCTCCTTCCTCTTCTCCTCCTCCTCCTCTGCCACTGCCACCACCAGTTGGTGTCATGGCCATTCATATGTTTCAGTTTAATTTATATAGTGGTTTTGCCCTAATTCATACATTAAATCCTACTCCTGGGACTTCTCTGAAGCCAGAAGAGTTACATCCATATGAAACCTGTATAAGTGGGATCAGAATCAGACTCTGGGATGGAGAAATCAACAGTGAATGGAGAGAATGCATGTTCCTTGTTCTCAATGTATTTTTGTGATATGAAGAGAGGAGAGAGAGCATACATGTCACTAATATATAGACAAAAACAAGTAACCCAGCAACCATATGCGCAGTACAACTCTTGATCATTTATACACTTCCACAAATCACATCCTTAAGCCAGCATGTGGCTTCCAAACAAACCAACAAAAAAGTCTGGTAACATACGTATCCACTGTGCCATATAGAAAAGCTGCACAAAAAGCCAAGGTGAATGTGTGCTATGAAAAGTAATCAGAATGATTACTGAGTATTACTGTGTAGGATGATTCTGTGTAGGGTTTAGAGAGACTATATTTCTTCGATATATATTTGTATTTTAAAATGTTGAACTGTATGATGATTTTTATATAAAATGCTAAGGGACACATACTTATTCAGGGCTGTTAGACAACATCCACTTCAAATTGGCAGTATGATTTTGCCTATTGCCTGTATTGACTACATAAGTGGCTTTGGTGACCCAGGCATCACAAGATGGGGCTGATGCCTTCTTAGCTAACCAAAGGGTTAGCTGGAGTTTTTCTGAACTCTGATCAAACCTGAGGAGTTCTCGTGCTGTCGAGCATCTCAACTATGCCTTGGCTGATCATATTTCCCTATGCTGAATACGGGACACCTGGTAAAATTACAGCCCCCACTGTGTGCCAGCTCTCTTTAAAAACGGGATGTCTGGTCACCCTAACTATGCATTGCTGTAGCATAGTCAACGGGAGATCAGCCAGAAGCCCATAATGGACTTCACAGCAGGGCTGCAAGAAGAGAAGCTGTCAGATTGACTGTGGGTGAGACTCTGAGGCCCATAACTGATGAGTCTAGAAGGTTCAGAGTGATAGCTCAGGAGCAGGTAAGAAACATTGAAATTACAATTAACTTGCTTCTTGGGGTCAGAAGATTGTTTAATTGTTGTTTTTTATTTTGCAGGTGTATGGGGGGGCGTATATTGTCCATTCTGTTGTCATACTTTTTCTATTACTCTGCACTGCTTTTCAATTTTTTCCCCACCGTAAGTGGGATTAGAGAATAAACAACAGTATGATCATTACATGCACAAAGTAAAACTAATCAAGCATCAGACTGGGCTCAGGAAGGACTTTCTATTCAGAGCAAATGTGAAGTAACCTGGCCAGGCTGGGGTGGGGAGGGAATAAAGGGTAAAGAACTTCTTTCTCTGGACCATTTGGTGTGGATCATCTGTTGTGCCCAAGCTGAGAGTAAATGGCTAGTTCTACTCCAACAGTACTAAGGTTGATGGAGCGCGGTATGATCCCAGTATAAAGAGCTTTCATGTCCAGGGTGTGAGCTTCTGAGGAGTATTATTGTTCTTATGTATTATTTGTATTAACAGTTGCTCACAGAAAGCCCACTGGGTTCCATTCTGCTGGGCACTGTACAGCTAGAAGCAATCCCTACCCCCAAAGAACGTATAGAGTAAGTTAAGACAAGACGACATCTTTCTGCTGAAAGCGTGAAACACACGTTCATTTGTGTGGGGGTTATGGAAAGGCTGCATTTGATTTAAAAAGAGAAAACAGTGATCACATTTGTGTTTTTACAATAATGTTTTTCAGGTGGATAGTTCAAACATATATTTTAAGTCTTCAGTCAGGCATTTCTTAAATACGTGTGTGTGAGAAATAACAAAGAAATAGCGATGTACTAGAGTATTATTATGTCATGCATTTATTTGCATGAGCAAAATGCAATCATTCTAATAAATACATACAGTTCTTTCTATTTTCTTTCACACTAACCAGAACTCTGACATGTTGCATATCTAGAGTAGGACATTGGACCAGATTCTCAAGTGATGTCAATTGGCATAGCTCCGTTGTCTTCAAAAAAGCGACATGTTTTGCAGCAACTGAACACCTGGCTCACAAAATTTAATGTCAAATACATTTTCAGATTTTTTTAAAGTCTTTCTTGTACCAGTCCCATGGCATAAAGTAGAGTTAACCCTAACAGAGGATTCCCCAGCACAGGAAGTATTCCATGGGGAATACAGTGTGTCCAGAGCTCTTAAGACAGTTGGCAGTCAGCATAGTTTAGAGCAGCCTGGAGGCCAGTGCTGAACTGGCCACAGGAATAGGGGGCACAAGAGGCTCCTTTGTGTGTCCCCCAACTTCCTCCTCCTCAGCTGCACCCAATACTTCTTAGGTTCAGTTGAAAATGTGACAATATATGGGCACAAAGGAACTCTGTTAAAGCTGATGAGTTAATAAAAAATATGAATTTCTCAACTTCAATGCACCTAAAATCACAACCATGACACTAAATTAAAATATATTGCACATTTTGTTTATAACACTGGGAAAATTCATGTAGTGTGTTTCCTGAATTCTCACAGAACCAGGTTTTTCAATGAGAGCTTATCCACACCACTGTATATAGTATGGCATGGGAATGAAATATTGTCTCTGTAGGAACCAGTAGCATATGGAAGTAATGTGTGGAGATGAGTTTAGACTTGTCTGATATTCTCATTCTTAGTACACCTCTACCTCAATATAACGCTGTCCTCGGGAGCCAAAAAATCTTACCGCGTTATAGGTGAAACCGCGTAATATCGAACTTGCTTTGATCCACCGGAGTGCGCAGCCCCACCCCCCTGGAGCACTGCTTTACCACGTTATATTCGAATTCGTGTTATATCGGGTCGCGTTATATCATGGTAGAGGTCTATCACTATCTGTTCTAAAGTTTTTAAAGTGCCTAAAACAATTCTCTATTACCACCTGGCATTTGCTGGCAGGGTAAAAATTTGAATTGGTCTGATTTAAGAATAACACCAGTGGGACTCAGTAGCCTCAGATTCCAACAATTGACTAATAGTGTGTCATCTGAAATATCTTTGATTCATAGCATTGCATATGTGGCCCAAGTGGAAAACAGAAAAAGGTTGGAGGAAAAGCTTCAGAATGTCAAAGAATATCATTACTGGCTTTAATTTGTCAGCAAAGGGAGTAAACAGAAAACATCATAAAAGCAAGAATTTAAAAAGATGTAGTATGTTAAAAGAAAGCAATGTCGAATGTCAGCTACTATCTCTCAAGCATTTAATAAATCAGAAATTGAAAAAAACAACTAGAACTCATTTTAAGGTCCCTGAAAAAATGTGTTGCTTTTGGACTAAAAGTAATCATGCAATATTTGTAATCAACAGAAGAGTGAGCAAATGTGATTTGTTTCATTAGAAAAAAGCTGAATTAATTGTTTACTCTCTGCTTGTGCATCCTCTATTTCTCTATTAATGGCGATTCCTTCCGCTTATTGGATAGGTAACAGGACACAAAAGTCCCCTTCCTTTCTATTATTTTCCCCACTTTGTTTTCAGTTAGCAGAACTCATTACTGGCAAGACTAGAACTGAAGAAAAAAGCATACTGTTTCACTTAAAAGTCTGAGCTGAAGCCAGTTTAGGGACATGACTGCAGCACATTATACCGTGAACTCAGAGACCTCAGTTTTGGAATGAATCAATCTGGATTCCTAGGCACACAACACAGCAGAAATGAAGGGAGGGACCCAATTGCTTCACTTTCAGCAGCACTAGCAACCAGTTTATGGGCAGCATTCCATCTGTCTCTGGGTCTATTCACCAGTGGTTTATCTGTTAGAGAAGATAAACACAAAATAAGTAGAGATCATCAAAATACAAAAGTAAAATAAACAAGTAAAGGGCGGAGGGATATATAATGCAGAGATTCCTGGATGTAAAAGCATGGGGTTATCCAGGGGCATTTTTCATAACAAGATGGTAGTTCTTAGAAGAGATTTACAATCTCTGGTCCCCAGATCTTAATATCAACCACTGTTTGCTTTAATAAGTCTATAAATGTGATCCAGTTTATAATATTTGCTTACCCTCTGGTAATAGGGCAGATGTTCTGTGTAGCTAAAGGATAAAGACTAAAAGCAAAGTGGTGGAGGGAATTAAAATCTAAAAGTATGATCTTGTGTACAGACTTTGAATTTGTGATACAAACAGTATAGCATAACTCTGCACCTAGGACTGGGAAAGCTATATCAGTATAAGCACTAGTAAATTGATATAATTGCATGCACACTACCAATATAGTTAAAGTGGTAAAACTTTCTAGTGTAGATAAGTCTTAAGAGAGAATCCCTGCCTAGAAAAAAGAACAGGAGTACTTGTGGCACCTTAGAGACTAACAAAGTGCCTGGGACTCGCCTCTTGCCCCGGGTCTCGTGGCGGCAGTGGGACGTCCTGCCCCCCACTCCAGTTCAAATTGTTTTGTTGATGGGGAGCCCTCTCCTCCCCATGCCCGTTCCTTTGCCATGAAGTCTTCACACACGGTTTGCGTTGAGGGTCACACACCCACCTCCCCCTCCGGTACTGCTCTTTGCCTTGACTGCAAGTGGGCGGCGCACACAGGGTCCCCCCCCCATCTTTCCTCTGGATAGAGAGCATATAGTTTAATAGACATGACAGAAAAAGGGTGGGAGAAAGGAAGAATTATTATCCTCATTTTATAGATGGAGAGCTGAGTCCCTGTTAGACTTTAGCCCTGATCCTGCAAACCTTTATGCACAGGCTGAACTGAGAGTATAGTCCCATTGAAATCACCAGTAGTAAAGTTCAGCATGTGCCTAAGTGATCTGCCCAAGACTTCCTCTGTGATCAGGCTGTGAATTTAACCCAGATCTCCTGAATCTCAATCCAGTGCCTTAAGCATATGACCAATCTTCCTTACTAGTAAAATGTAAGAAAAAATATTAGTAATAAAAGAGCCCAAAACTATTCCAAATAATATAGGCAAGTAGTCCCCTAATGGACAATTTGCAAATATCTGAATATATGGAAAATTTCTTCTAACCTCAGACAGTTAGTGACTTTAGGGCTTCATGCCCTAGAGTTTGAGAGATTATATCCCTTGTAAATTTATAATTAGGGAGTGGAGACCTATGACTTGTAGATCTAGAGCTTTTTTGAAGAAGAGGAGTCTGGGGGCATCTTAAAGACTAGCAGATTTTATCGGGCATAAGCTTTTGTGGGTAAAAAGCCACTTCTTCAGATGCATGTTTATTTACAGTTACAGGCATAAATATACTGCCCCTCAACCTGAAGCAAATACTCACCAGCAACTACACACTACACCACAGAAACACTAACCCAGGAACCAATCCCTGTAACAAACCTCGTTGCCTACTCTGTCCCCATATCTACTCTACATCATAGGACCCAACCACATAAGCCACACCATCAGGGGCTCATTCACCTGCACATCTACTAATGTGATATATGCCATCATATGCCAACAATGCCCCTCTGCCATGTACATTGGCCAGACCGGACAGTCTCCACATAAAAGGATAAATGGACACAAATCAGACATCGGGAATGGTAACATACAAATGCCAGTAGGAGAACACTTCAATCTCCCTGGACATTCAATGACAGATATAAAAGGAGCCATCCTTCAACAAAAAAACTTCAAAAACGGACTTCAAAGAGAAACTGCAGAGCTACAATTCATTTGCAAACTTAACACCATTAATTTGGGCTTGAACAGGGACTGAGAGTGGCTGGCTCACTACAAAAGGAGTTTTCCCTCTCTTGGTATTGACACTGTCTCATCAATTATTGGGAGTGGACCACATCCACCCTGATTGAATTGGCCTTGTCATCACTGGTTCTCCACTTGTAAGGTAACTCCCTTCTCATCATATGCCAGTATATCTATGCCTGTATCTGTAATTTTCACTCCATGCATGTGAAGAAGTGAGGTTTTTTACCCACGAAAGCTTATGCCCAAATAAATCTGTTAGTCTTTAAGGTGCCACCGGACTCCTTGTTGTTTTTGTGGATACAGACACACAGCTACCCCTCTGATTTTTGAAGAAGTAAATTCTGCTTGCTACTGAACATTCTAAAAAACATCGGCGGCAGCATTTCGAGATATATATTTCAAATCAAACCAAATGAAAATGAACCAACAACATTTATTAGAAAAACTAGGAATTACAAAAATTAATAATTGTTTATCATATCCTAATTATGTTGAATGATCCATCTATTTTCTCTCTCAGAACATTTTCAAGATGGAACATTGAGCAATTTTTTTGTGTATGAATAATTGGTCTTTCAATATAAGGTCAAAAGCTGTTTTTCATATGCTCCAAGCAATTGAATTTCTTTCTGTTTATGTAATTCAGAGGTCAGGCTGCTTGAAGTACTTCATGCACTTTTGTGACTGCCAATGAGAAAAGGCAAGCCGTTTTTGCAACATTGAATTGAGCTAAATTGAAATTTGTTTTTCATTTAAAATAGAGATTATAAAGAAGTTAGTCAAGCAGAATTTAAAATGGCATAAATATTGAAGTGTGACAGTACATGTTAAGCAAAAACTGCCTGCTTCTCCAAGAAAATGTAAATATTATTAATCTTTTTAAGGATGGGGTTTTCAATAGCGCTCAGGTGGAGACAGGACAGGTTGGAGGAAGTTGCAGCAGGAGGTGGGAAGGCCGAAGAGAAAGAAGTATGAAGTTCAGTTTTAACCACAGTGAACCTGAGCTTGCAAAAGCTTAAGCTTGCTCCAGGAGATGAAACACTGAGGAGAGAGGGAGAGGTTTGGGGTGAAGAGTAAAATCTGCAAACAGCTGATGGTTACTGAAGTACTGTGTTTGGATGAGGTCACTCTCGGATAAAGTGTGGAGAAGAGGAGAGGATCAAGGACTGAGTCCTAAAGGACTGTCAGAAAGGGAGGAGTAAATTGGAAGGGGAGTCACTGAAGGAGTTGCCAAAGGAGCAGATGGAGAAGTAGAAAGAGAATCAGAAGTACACATTGTCCCTGAAGATGAAGGAGGGTGTGGCATATCTAAAAGTCAGGAATGAGCCACCAAGTCACAGATGGCAGACAGAGGAGAATGTCAAAGAGGCATTGTGATTTGGCCAGAACGATCACTGGTGACTGTGGAAGGTAGTTCCAGAAGAGTGGAGTGGGGAGAAGCTGGATTGCAGGGGTTCCAAGAGAGAGCTAAAAGGAGATAAGACTAGACAGTATGAATAGAGTGCACATGTGAGAGATTTGGAGGCAGGAGGAATGAAGTAGATGGGGTGGCAGTTTGAGAAGCTGGTGGGATCAAGAGAAGGTAGTTTGGGGATGCAGAAGAATGAAAGTAGAGGAAAGGTGCCTGTTGAAAAAGCTTGACTGAGGCTAAGGAAGAGGTAGCAGAGGAGGCTAGCAGGATACAGGATTGGGGGGATAACAAACAAGACTAGGAGGTATTGCCAATACAGAGAAGGACTGGGATATCATACAGGAAGATCTGGATGACCTTGTATACTCAAGTAATAATAACAGGATGAAATTTAATAGTGAAAAGTGCAAGGTCATGCATTTAGGGATTAATAACAAGAACTATTGTTATTCTGGGGAGGCATCAGTTGGAAGTAACAGAGGAGGAGAAGGACCTCGGAGTATTGGTTGATCGCAGGATGACTATGAGCCGCCAATGTGATATGGCCGTGAAAAAAGCTAATGCGGTCTTGGGATGTATCAGGCGAGGTATTTCCAGTAGAGATAAGGAGGTGTTAGTACCATTATACAAGGCACTGGTGAGACCGCATCTGGAATACTGTGTGCAGTTCTGGTCTCCCATGTTTAAGAAGGATGAATTCAAACTGGAACAGGTACAGAGAAGGGCTACTAGGATGATCCGAGGAATGGAAAACCTGTCATATGAAAGGAGACTCAAAGTGCTTGGCTTGTTTAGCCTAACCAAAAGAAGGCTGAGGGGAGATATGATTGCTCTCTCTAAATATATCAGAGGAATAAATACCAGGGAGGGAGAGGAATTATTTAAGCTCAGTACCAATGTGGACACAAGAACAAATGGATATAAACTGGCTATCAGGAAGTTTAGACTTGAAATTAGACTTGAAATTAGGGGGAGGGATAGCTCAGTGGTTTGAGCATTGGCCTGCTAAACCCAGGGTTGTGAGTTCAATCCTTGAGGGGGCCACTTAGGAATCTGGGGCAAAATCAGTACTTGATCCTGCTAGTGAAGGCAGGGGGCTGGACTCGATGACCTTTCAAGGTCCCTTCCAGTTCTAGGAGATAGAATATCTCCATTAATTTAATTTAGAAGTTTCCAACCATCAGAGGAGTGAAGTTCTGGAACAGCCTTCCAAGGGGAGTAGTGAGGGCAAAAGACATATCTGGCTTCAAGACTAAGATTGATAAGTTTATGGAGGGGCTGGAATAATGGGATAGCCTAATTTTGGCAATTAATTCATCTTTGACTACTAGCCGTAAATATGGCCAATGGCTTGTGATGGGATGTTAGATGGGGTGGGATCTGAGTTACTACAGAGAATTCTTTCCTGGGTGTCTGGCTGGTGAGTCTTACCCACATGCTCAGGGTTTAGCTGATCGCCATATTTGGGGTTGGGAAGGAATTTTCCTCCAGGGCAGATTGGCAGAAGCCCTGGGGGGGTTTCGCCTTCCTCTGCAGCGTGGGGCATGGGTCACTTGCTGGAAGATTCTCTGCACCTTGAAGTCTTTATACCATGATTTGAAGACTTCAATGGCTCAGACACAGGTTTGATACAGGAGTGGGTGGATGAGATTCTGTGGCCTGCATTGTGCCAGGGCCGCCCGGGGGGGGGGGGGGGGAGGTGGGAGGTGGGGGCATTTGCCCCAGGCCCCACAGGGGCCCCCACAAGAATATAGTATTCTATAGTATTGCAACTTTTTTTTATGGAAGGGGCCCCCGAAATTGCTTTGCCCCAGGCCCCCTGAATCCTCTAGGTGGCCCTGCATTGTGCAGGAGGTCAGACTAGATCAGGGGTCAGCAACGTTTGGCACGCGGCTCGCCAGGGTAAGCACCCTGGCGGGCCGGGCCAGTTTTATTTACCTGCTGACGCGGCAGGTTCGGCCGATCGCGGCCCCCACTGGCCGCGGTTTGCCGTCCCGGGCCAATGGGGGCAGCAGGAAGCCGCGGCCAGCACATCGCTCGCCCGCGCCGCTTCTCGCCGCCCCCATTGGCCCGGGACAGCGAACTGCAGCCAGTGGGGGCTGCGATTGGCTGAACCTGCCGCGTCAGCAGGTAAATAAAACTGGCCCGGCCCGCCAGGGTGCTTACCCTGGCGAGCCGCGTGCCAAACGTTGCCGACCCCTGGACTAGATGGTCATAGTGGTCCCTTCTGACCTTAAAGTCTATGATTCTATGATAAGACTGGGATGGACACTTCTGAGTCAGAAACCAGGTAAAAGAAGAAGAGAAGGCAAAGGAGAGAGGTGAGGAGGAAGGGGAATGGAAACTGAAGGAGGATTATATCAGTTTTCTCTTCAAAGCAGTCAACAAAATTGTGGATAGAAAATAGGAGCTGGTAAGGAGTCCCCATTTAAAAGGGGACCAAACTGAAGGGGGAACACATTCTCACATGTATTTATGAGACTCGAGTATAGTTCTCTTCTACATTTCCCACTAACCCCAATACTTTAAATGATCGCTTTTAGAAATGTTTTCCAGCATGCTTTGCATTTCCTGTAATGAAAAATGCTATCCTTCATTAAAGCCTTGGTTACATTCTTGGCATTTTCCAGCTCATTCTGTATTTTTCGCAAGTGATCTATAATTTAATACTGTTGTTGATATTCTTCATTATCCCATCGATCTTGTAACAACACTACCAGTTTTCCCTTCTACATATTTCAGAGTATGGAAAAGGTTCAATAGGCTTCCCTTTGTGTGGAATTCAAACACATGTCCCTTGCTAATTACTTCACAGGGAGGGCAGAAGAGCAAATGCACCTCTTCTGTGCTCCTCCTCTCTCGCTGAAGTCAAACTGATATTAGAAGCAGAAATACATTTCTCAAGCATCTCTACATCTCTCTGTGTGGTCATTTACGCCAAGCCAGCCACTAAAGATCTGAGCACCTAACCTGTATTCTGTTATTTATTAATTCTGTTTATGTATCATCTATAAACCCTAGTGGATATCTGGGCTCCATTGCCCTAAGCATTGAAAAGACACAGTCTGAGAAAATCCCTGCCACTGAAGAACTTACAAATGAAATAGACCAGACAGACAAAGGTAGTATTATTATCCCCACACTTAGGGTGACCAGATGTCCCGATTTTTGGGTCTTTTTCTTATATATGCTCCTATTACCCCCTACCCCTTGTCCCGATTTTTCACACTTGCTGTCTGGTCACCCTACCCACACTATAAATCCCAACACTATAAATGAGGAACTGAAAGTGCCAAAGTGGGTATTTCAACATTGCATTTGTTGTCAAAATAAATAAACCGATGAAAAGCTCTACAAGTGGGACTTTCTTTTGGCAAAGTACAGTGCAGCCAATATATCCCTCTGACCTCAGACATTATCAGCCTCTCCCATCCTTTGTCTGCCTTTAGGCTGTAAACTCATCAGGATAGGAGCTCTTTCATGCTTTGTGTCTGTACAATTCCTACAATGGAGCCCTGGTCTTGGCTGGACCATCTAGATCCTACCATCATACACATGTGAAATAATAATAACGAGTAGTTCAGTTTTTGACAGAGCTCCTTTTAAATAATATGCACTTAGGTATTTGTTTATTTATTTATTTTGTAATTCTTTTTAGAAATACTTTATAAGGGTCTCTCTGCTTCCTTGCTATTTCAATGAGACTTCTTGGCAGATCTAAGAGCACCAACAGCAGATATGGTCCGGCCACCCCCCTTTTCCCTACTCTGCATCTCTTTCCACTCTCCTGCCTGCGATCTACTCAGTTTCAGATTTGTTGCCGCTAGTAGTACTAGTAAACACCTTTCTGCAAAGCCTAGGGAAGTGTGTGTGTGACAGCTACTTCTAGAATAGTATATGAGACAAGACGCACAGCTAACTCTAAACAGAGAAGTGAAACTGACTATATACAAAGGGACTTAGGTGTTGCAGTGCCTAAGTTTTAGGCTTCTGGAACAACAATGGGATCCACAAAGCCTGAGTGAGGTGCTTAGACCTCCTTTACAATGAATGTGGGGAGAGAAGCACCTAACAATTGGATCCACTATGCCAACTTAGTAGGTGGGAGCTGCCTACACTAGCCAACGGAAGGTACTGATGAGAGGATGTGTTCTAAGCCACATCCTTCTCACAGAGTTTAGCACCTAAGTCCAGACTGCAGGGAGGCACCTATCTCTGCTTGCAATCTCAGCCAGGAACCCCTTTCCTGGACTTAAGTGCCTAAGCCCTTTCTTGCAAGAATGTGCACCTAACGCCACACCAAAGGGCCAGAGGAGGGCTCCCTTATAACGTTTAGCTCAATGGTCAGAGTACTCACCTGGGATGTAGGAAATCCTGGTTAAATCCCCTCCTTTACCTGATAAGGAGAAAGGAGTTGAGCCTGGATCTGCTACCTCTCAGGTGAATGCCCTAACTCTGGCATCCTGGGAAGCTTTACAATGGAAATGTAGGTGTTGAGTGAATTTAGGGGGGTGTGGATTGCTGTGGTGCGTAAAACTGAGAGTTAGGTACCAAAAACTGGGCTTTAGGTTCCTATATCCCTTTGTGGTTCTGGCCCAAAGTGCTGTTAAATGCATAAGTGAATGCAGAAAAAATAGAGAACATTTTTTTTCTTTTAATCTCTTTCGTTTATAGAGTTAGAGTAACCACAGGCATTACCTATAACAGGGAAAGAATACAAATTCTCACATAGATGTCCTTTTCACTCCAGTTCCTAAAGAATCCCAGCCTTCTCATACAACATTTGTTGATTTAGTTAATTGCAAGTATTTCCATGGCTGAGGCGGATTAGTTATCTCTGTTAATGTAGTCTGTAGTATTTATTTCTGGCTTTGATTTAATATTTGAGTTGCAAGATATTCAGTGGTGAAACAAAATGTAATTTTTAAAAACGTTCATTTCAGAGAGTTAAAATAGGTCCCTAAATGTATACGGGTACAGAAAAAAAAGTGTAGAATTATGGAAAACTATAACTTGGTACACACAGAAAGATACTTGTCCTCTTAGCGCCTGGGGGGTTAACATGCTTACGTGACCCATTTGATCTAGCGCACATACCTATTACAGAACTGTATGATTTCTCCCCAAATTTTCTTTATACTATTTCAAACACTAATAATTTTATTTTATGAAACTTGTCACTAACACAGTATTTGTTATTTATTTATTAATATCGGAAATGTTCAGTTGTCTAAATACCTTTTCAAGATTTTTAGTTATTGACAAAGGGAGTTCTGGTTACAAATATAAATTGCAAGAGAAATACGTAGGTGGGTTGAGTGAGTGCACATATGCAGTATGGTCTTCTTGAAATCTGAGACTTCTTTCACTTTAAACTCCTTTTGGCCTTGATTCTGTGATTGGATCCGTGAGCCTGGACCCCATGCAAAGCCAAACTGAAGTAAATGGGGTTCCACACAGGCAGAGCGGGCCATGATAATTGATTCAGATGCAGGATTGTAGCTTTTCTACAGTACTGTTCACTATGGGACTGATCCTGGTCCCATCTAAGTCCGGGAGAGTTTTGCAGTGGGCTTAGCTTGGGAGCAGGATTGGACCTAAACAGAACACAGAGGGAAAGCTGAAAGCTATAGTCTGATTATTTTAGAAGTAGACTATGGTTTTGTGGGTTCGTTTTGCCATTGCAAAATTAGAGGCCAGGTTCAGGCCTGACTGAAAATTAGGCACATTTACTTTTTGTTCTTGTTGGAGATTTTAACACCTTAGCCAATTAAAATGGATGGTCAGGGAACTGTTAAGGGGAAACTAACTCTTTCACCCCTATGGCTTGAGTTCAGATCCACCCCATGGCAGTAGTAATAGAAAGGCATTACCATCTGATGGCTCTTTGGCCTACGTGATCTAACCATGGATGTCCACATTGCAATTGGCATCCTTATTGGCACCGCAGCCTCAACAGAAAGTCAAAGGATTATATTGGCATGGAAATGGACCTACTCTCTTGCTTCTAAAGATGATCTTATTGAATTAGGGTTAAAGGTCTATGACTGTGGGGGAAGTGGTAAATTTGAAGTGCTGCTGCCCATGCTGTAACTGTCTTACGGATAAAAATGGACTTCAGTCTCCAGTGTTATCAATCTGGTACCTCTCTCAATCCAGCTCTCTGAAACAACAACAACAAAAAGGCGGTCAACTGAAGTTAAGCCATATTAGTACATTTAGCTGCACTAGTATGTGTCTGCTGAACATTTCTGGTACTGTACGTTTAGCAGCAGTTAACTGGTTAATGTACATTTTGTATTGTATCATATTTTAAAATAATATCCTAAGGCTCAGGCCTGGATATTCAATCAATCTTTCCCTCTTTTATATGTTTTAATAATTCAGAAATGCAGATGTATTGAATATTACATTTTTCAGTAACAGATTTAGACACAGCTACCAGTCCCTTATGCAATCAGTTCAGCATTTAAAATCGTAACAGCTCCAACCTAATTTTGGCAGTTAATTTTAATTGAATGTATTTTAATATTTTCTTTAGTTTCTTTTAAAATCAGCTCTCCAAATATACAATAAATGTGACAGCTTGTGTAACCTTAGTGGTCTCTTTCCACATTCAGTGATTGTAGATTAGAAAATGCAGTCTTTATGGAACAGCCACATGAACAGATCAGGAAATTTAATCATCAGAGCTGGGGGGAGGGAGGGGAATTGTAAATCTTTTGTTTTTTTTTGTTTGTTTGGGGGGGGGGGTGTTTTTTTCAAATTCTGGCCTGTTTTTGCAAGTTAAAAACTTCTTTCAAAATCGTCCTTGTCTTTGTGTTTTGTTTGCTTTGTGTGGGACGGGATAATTTTGTTTCTTTCAAATTGTTTAATGAAAAATACTGTTTTCTGACCAGCTCTAATAATAATGAACATCTCTGGAATGTAAAGAAGTTAGAATCTTCAATGGCGGTCCGTAGATCAGAAGTTTCCCGAAGAGAGGCAGCTTGTACAAAATTGAATCATCTCTCCCTAAATAAGAAAGAGAAGTGTGAGCGTAGGGCAGTCAGAAGAGCTAACTCAATAATTTGGAAAGAAAATAAATGGAGGAAAGGTGAAATTCCCCACATATTATGTGTTAATATATGTTTTGAAGCAATTGGGGGATATCTGGGACACAAGGAAAGTATTTAATAATTCCCACCTTCTTCAGAAATCTGAGATAACATACAATAGATGTAACTTATGGGGAAATGTTCAACAAAGGAGTATATTCTCGGAACCATGTTCTATACAATTAAAAATACAGTTATAGCCATTAGTATTATCCAGGTATTTATCATGGAAAAATATGAAACAACCAAATGAGCTCAGAAAATAGAAGGTGGTAGAGAGTAAAAGCAAAGAAATTGCAATAACTGAAGAATCCAGTCAATTGATTACCCTTCCTTAGGAAAAGTTTCCCCAAAAATGATGACATATTATAGGTTATACACTATAATTATGGAAAACAAGGTTAAAATTTTCCTCTAATTTTGGGATACTTAGGTCATAGGTTTTAGGGAAGTTGAGTACTTACAACTTGGACTGAAGTCAGTGGGAGTTGCAGGTGCTCTTTAGATCAGATCCCAGGTGTGTCAAAGTTAGGTATCCAATGTCTGAGGCACCCCTGGTCAATGGCTACTTTTGTAGCTGTCAGCCTGAATAGTTTGGCATCTTTAATTAAAGGGACATTGTCATAGAAATCTAACTATTTAAAAAAAAGTTAACTGTAGTTCCAGGTAATATATCTGCACTTCTGTTCCCCTTCCAATTTTTGGGATTCTTCAGTCAAATTTTACTATTTTAAAAAAATGCTTTACTGTTCTTTTATGCCTCACAAATGGTGGAAATGGACTGACAATGCAAGATAAATCTATCTAGATTATTTTAGGGTGCCCTTCATACTATGTAATATCTGAATGGCTCCAAAGAATTAAAAAGTCATAACAGCATCTCTCCCTTTCCCTATCTTCGCAGTCAGTTTGAGTAATAAGTAGCTTGATTAGGCTAGTGGGAGATTGTTAGCATTGTTTTTGTGAGTGAGAAGAGCTATTGAGGGAAAGCGAGGTTGAAGTAATGATGAGATTTGAATTTAGTCCTGAACTGCTCTTCATCTAGGGACTTCCACTGTCTTGGTTCAGCTCCAATATTTGCTAACAGGATGGGCTTATGGAAGATTGTCCAGATGTTTTCTTTTCTCTTTTACCATTTAGGAAGGAGCAAGGGCCAGAGTCACAGGTGTTGGTCAATTGTAGAGCATGCATCCAAGCCTCCATTTGTGTCAGTGGGCAAAATTCTTGGAAGGGAGATGTTGTTGTGCCTGAGCTTGCTTTCTTATGTCCTCTGGAGACATTCCTGATGTGGGTGAACTTCTCTGTGAAAGAAAAGTGATTTTCCACAGGCGGCGATGCTGGATCTGAGATTTGGTGGAGGCAATCTGGTTTTAAGAAGTGGTTTCCAGTCTGGAAAACTTCAGCAGGTGGAACTTTGCTGCTTCTATGGAAAAGAAGTAGTAGGATGTCTTTGGCTATGTCTACACTTGCATGCGGACTTGGGGAGTTGATGTGTATGTGTTTGCGCATATTCCCCATACCGTGTACCAAGTGTCCACATATGCTGTGCTGGAGACAGGTATAAACTGTGTAAATGCATTTATTTTTATCCACGCTGTCTCTTTTATTACAAGACATCTGCACTACCATTTCAGGGGTGGTTTCTCAGAGTTCTATATGTCACCGGAAACATTTAAGGAACTGTCATGCTGTGTGTTTTTGGTACTGTCCACCGCCTTCCCACATTTGCCAATGACAGTTGCTGCTTATCTTTCTCTCCTGCCAGACTGGGTGGAAGATAATGGAGCAACTAGATGATGTGGTTCTGCTTCTGATCCTTCTTGCAGGACAAACGTTTATACGGTGGAGTAGATGATCTGCAAGATGCTGGAAGGAATCTGGGCAGAACTTTCCAGCACACTGAAGACAACTTGCTGTGAGATTGAATTTGGGTCTCTTGAAATATATATGGTTCCAGAATGCCACAGTATGCCCATCAGTGGACTGTCAGTTCTGGTGCAGGAAAACCAGCACAGTGTGGTAGAATCACATCATTTTGGAAAATTGGGATGACCAGCAGTGGCTTCAGAACTTCCAAATGGAGAAACGGACCTTAATGGAGCTGTCTCAGGAGCTTGCACCACACCTCTAGCACCAGAACGCTTGATTCAGGAAAGCCATACCAATGCAGAAGTGGATGGCTATTTCCCTGTGGAAGCTGGCAACACCAGACAGCAACCTGTCAGTTGCAAACCATTTTGGAGTTGGAAAGTCCACTATTGCGGTCATGGTTGGGTTTGCTAGGCAATTAACAGTGTAATCTTCCCATATGTGGTTGTGATAAGCAAAGTTCTGGAAATAATAGCTGGATTTGAGAAGATGCATTTTCTGAACTGTGCAGGGGCCATCAACAGTGTCTGCATCCCGATACTTAGCACACGAAAAAGAGGCAAGTGAGTATGTGAACCAAAAAGGACATTTATCTACCCGTTTTCTGTGTTTGCTCATTCTGCCAGGCTTGGTGGACCACAGAGTTAAGTTCAGGAATACCAACATGGGAAACACATTCATGATGCCAGGGTGCTGAGGAGATCGGGGAAGAAGGTACTTTATTGCCCAGAAATGACATAGTTCTCTACAATGTGTCTGTGCCAGCAGTTGCTTTGGCGGACCCTGCCTACCTGCTCCCAACTTGGCTCATGAAACCACACCCTGACATCAGTGATCCTGGAAAAAGGGAATTTAATCACTAAGTTGTAGTTAGAGAATGGTTGTGAATGTACGTGTGGTAGGCTGAAAGCTTGTTGGCAATGCCTGCATGCACCTATCAGGATGCCAGTCTGACCAACACCACTGGCATAATTGTCAGCTATTGCACCCTCCACAAAGTTTGTGAGTAAGGGGGAGTACTTCCATCCAGAGTGGGCATGGATAGATATGGTTTACAAACTCTGTACAAACAACTGGATCCCACCCACATCCACACTGGTCCTGATTCCTAATGGGTAAAGGAAATCAGGGTTGCCATATGTGCATGCCTACTGCAACAGCAGGGAGGTAGCGGATGACATCTGCCTGTGCTGAGAGACATCGTCACACCCTGTGCTGCTGCTGGAAAGGCACAAGAAAGAACATTGGCACATAATTGTGGGGCTTCATAACTCTGTAAAGGTTTTGTTCCTCTGTAGCTGATGGTTAATAGCTGTTCGTTCTTGTGACTATTCACGCATAACAGACATGTATTGCTGTGCACCTCCACTGGTTTTACACCTTATGGGTGGGTTTGTGCTATGGAGGGTGACAACCAAGCTGTATTGTGATCACTGTGTAATGCTTTTGTGTTAGTCTTGCAAACAGGTGTTAACATTATGTTACTAGAAGCATACAATCTGTTTAAACAATCTTATCAACATTTCCTTAATGGGGAGGGAATAGGGTTCCCACATATTCTTTTCACCATTCCTGGTCGGCAGTGATAAGTGCACTTACTGCTGTTATACATCACTATGCCCAAGGTTGAAACTGGTCAAATTGTGGTGGGGGTGAGGAGGAGGGCGCATTTAATCACTGTTCCGTGGCAGATGCCTTTGCTGTTACTTTAATTGTGTTTCCTTATTCTGTAAATGAATCTAATGCACTTATCTACCCATTTTCTGTGTTGTAATTACCAATGCTTTCTAAGCACATAACAATGCACTTTCCCCATCCCTCTGGTGTATTCTTTAGAATTTTGATATTTATGGGGTCCTGGGTGGGAGGAAGAGAGTATGGGAGGGGTTATCAAACCAGAGAATTACACAGATCAAAGTTGTGTGCTGTGAATTGTGGGGCCAAATCCTCAACTTGAAAACATTATGTTCATCATACTGAGGAAGGAGGGTCCACAAGCAAGTCAAGGAAACCAGAACATGTCTTAAAAGTGATATGTGAAATTGAAACTTTAAAAAGGAATGTAAATCAAGAGACAACTGGTCTGACTTTGTGAACAATGTCCAAATGTTAATATCTCTGAACCCTTCTCCTTGCTTTTCCCCTCACCATACCTCTAACGAGGGGGAAATGACGGTGGAAAAAATAACCAGGGATGTCTCCTGTGCAGGGTTTGGAGGCCAGATGTTTGCTGGGCTTCAGGGGCTACCTCAGGCTCACTGTTCCCCTCCTGCATGCTCAAAGGGGACACCCTTTGAGGGGTTTTGGCTGATGGTGGAAGGTGTCCTGCAGGCTTCTCCCCATCACTCAGTGGGGTTGAGTCCTCCTCCTCAGCAGCACCCTGGGCAGCCACTGGAGAAGGAGGAAGCAGGTTGTGCTGGTTCCCAGATAGGTGCAGTGGCCACAGCAGCAGGCAGGCCCTGAACTTGTTTGGCCACTAGTATTATTAGTGACTCCATTGTGGCATGCTCCCAGAGTTCTCCTCCATCTGCTGGGGCGCTGCTCCTGCCCTCCCAGAGGAATGGCTTCCCTCTTGGGAGCTGAAGATCCTACCAATTCAAAGACACGGGTAGCATTATATTTTTTCCCTTTGGAAGAAGCAAAGAAATCCCCTCACATAATATAACTTTGCTGTAGCCGGCCACAATATTGATACTTTTCAGCATTTCAGGAATGCGACTGTTAGACTACTCTTGATTCTCAGACAACTTTTGCAGCCCCTGAAGAACAAGAAGAGACTAATAATGGTAAGATACGTGATTTTTTTTAAAATGGAAAGCTTTACAGTTTCTTGAGGGAGGCAGGGATTCAGTTCCTTTCAGGGGCTATGTTACACGTTTTCAATGTCTTACTTAAAGACTGGCCATCATCTGGAGAACACAGCAGTTTTCAAAGTACCAGAATGGAAAAGAGAGGTGGCTTTCCAGTCCTGTGGAGAAGATCTGGCAATCTGTGCCAGAGAGATGTTTCTGCTCGCTCTACATATTGCTGACTGGGAGGTGTTTGGCCAGCTATGAAAATGGATCAAGAACAAGCTGGAGTTTCTGCTGCACCAAAACTTTGCTGAAATATGCTTACAGGACTGGGAGGCAGTTTGACTGAAAATTAATGATATTTTCAGCTAGCATACAGCATTTCCATGGAAGAGGAGAAGCAAACCACTACCTCCAACCCCTCCCCTGGCTTTGCCAGAAAATCCATCCTCTGTACCTGGCTGACAGCAGTGAAAGGGACAGGGAAAGAAAGAATCACATCGCAACTTAATTTAGTTCTCTGAAACGTCAGTTCAACTCCACAAGCCACTCACCTCCACAGAAAATTGACACCACATTGTGTTTGTGCAAGTGCCATAGCAGAGTCTTCCCCCACTCCCATTTCGCTCAGCTTGTGCAGAATGGCTTGGTGCAGGGAGAGGCCAGACACCAGGGACAGGGATGGTAAAAAAGGGAGAAAGGACTGCTGTGACGCTCTTTGTACAACCATAGGTTTCCATTTCTGTTCCAAGACCTAACTGCCCCTGCACCTAACCCTTCCCCCCCCACCCCTTTTGCACAGCACCCATTTGTAAGAAGACAGTAAGGCTGGGGCATGGAGGGAAGCACAGACACTGTCTTCCAAGGAACTAAAGAAAGACAGCTGTTAATAACTTTTACAACCAATTGCATATTTTCTACAACTATTCCATCCACAACTAGGACCTTTCTAAACACCCCCCTCCCTTTCTTCTGGTCTACGTGGCCCTCAACTCTTCGGTGCCTTTGTGCTGGCTGAGAAATGCACAGGCAGAGAGACAGTGATAGTTCTTTAATCATCTATTTTATAGCTTCTGCTATAATGGTTCAAGGGAAATCAATAAACTCATTGATTTATAGCTGTGTCTTGCTCTGGGACTATTTCATGGTGGAGCAGAGCGGAGCTGGACTTAAAATCAGGCATATAGCACTGAAACAAGGGGGGATATTGTGAGGGGAAGGTGGGGGTCTATCATAACTTACCAGCCTCCTGTTCTGGTTCCTTCCACAGCTTGGGGTTCTCCTCGGGTTCTTCCAGGGGTGGGGGAGCTTTGCTCAATAGTGTCCTCTGGATAGATGTGCAAAATGACACACTTCTCTTCCTCTAGGTCCCCTGGGGCATTCTCGATGGTGACTGCTGCCTCCTTACCCTGGCACTCCTCAGCATCCCATCAGACAACAAGGTCAGCAGGGTTGAGAAGAGGATCATGAGCCACTTCAGGCTCTGTACTGGGAGCCCTTGAGAGCATATGGTCCAGCTCATCACAGAACAGGCATTGAGAGGATCTCTCCTGCAACAACTGTCAGAGCTTTTTGTCCTTTGGTACAGGAGCCTCAGGTGCTTCATGCATTCCCAGCACTGAGCCAGCATCTGATAAATGCCCGCCTGCTCCAGCCTGTGGTACTCCTGGTACTCTGACCACATATTGATCAGAACCAGGGTGTGCTCGGTGGACCAGGAGGCTGCTCTCAGAACAGATCACTGTACTGATCAAAACAGTGCCACGAAAAACTGCTCTGAAATGGTCAGCACAGCTTGCTACTACCAAAGACAATGGTGGGACAGAGACCTTTTATAGATTGGGTCAGGGTCAGGAAGGAAAGGTTCACTGCACTGTGAGATGAGGTTTGGAGGACTATTGAAACTCGGGACCTGTTACCTGCCCTGTGCACACTGGCACAGGTAGGGGGGCATGCCACAGTCTGAGATAGGTACTTACCCACACCTTTCAGACATGCTAGCTTACTTGCCTTCTACTCACCTTCAGATATGTGCTTCTGGGGTTTAGATGGGGACAGTAGGGGGGGTTATGGCACAAGTACATGCATGGACACATGTACAGCCACTGGTGTAGATGTAGCCTTTGTGTCTTCCATGACAGTGCCATAGGTTTACCGAATTTCCTTGTATCTGAGTCATTCTGTACAATGCATAACAATTGTTGGGTAGTGATTTGCAGGGCTCCACTAATCCTTCTATTCACTGGCCTCTTGAAGATTAGGATTCTGCAGCCTTTGCAGGTTGAACCCCTGCTATTTCTACAGAGACGAAGGAGTCTCGCCCCAGGGAAACATTTGGAGGAAACTTGGCAAATGCACAATCAGAGTTCCCACTCCCCTATGCATTTTATTCCCATGTAGGGAGCATAGGGTCCTTCATTAGATGGTTAAATTGTTTAGGTCTTCTTTGTAAAGAAAGTAGGAGCGGCCACAGGCATTGCTTGCAGGGCATCGGGTGATCAACTGTTCCTAATTTCCCCAAATTGTTCTGTCTTCTATCCCCTTTTCCTTTGTTCTATAATTAGGCCCAGATGTTCCTATTTTTAACTCTTCTAGTCCTCAGGTCCAAAATATGTTTCTGATTGTCAAAACTGTCCTCCTTTGAACTTTTCCCTCCCTGACTCAGCTGCCGAGTATCTAAGCTAAACTGCAATCTTGTGACATGAGCAGCTTAGTCACACTGGCAGCCCCTAGGGTAAGTTCTGTTCACCTCAATACCTCAACTCAGCCAAAAGGAAGAGAAGGGAGAGGTGTGAGAGAGCAGATGATGCTGTGATGGTTGATGCTGCCATGTATTGTGAGTGTTCTTCATTTTGACTTTAGCTGAGTGTTGACCCATAGCTAGTGGGACTGGGATGGGCCAGAGCTGTGCTTCAAGACTTTTTGTGGGAAAAACAGAACAGTGCTTCACATTCCTGCCTATCGTATAGGAGCAGCTGCTCACAAATCATCAACTCCCCTTCTGAGTACTGCAGTACTTTTGACTGGGGTTTTGCCTGATACATATGTTTAGCCAATACAGGAAGTGGACTTCCACGCAGACCTCCTCCTACTGCTCCAGAAGACTAGCAGAGGAGGCACAGCATGTAAGGGGGAGAGGCTGGGGAAAGAGAGAAGGCAAAGAAGGAGGGGGAAAGTAAAACAAAGGAAGGAGGGTAATGGAGATAGGGACGTAGGGTAAAGCAAAAATTAGGGGTAAGTAGGGAGAGCAGGAGTATGCTAGGTGAGGGTAATGGGGGGGACAAACATAAAATAAAGGGTAACAGAAAGAATAAAGATAACCTGTTTGGAGGACAGGAGGGAGGGAGGGTGAAGAGATAGAATGGAGAAGAAAGGGAGAGATTAGAACAGAAAGCAAGAAGGGAGAGAGATCAGACAGTCACCTGGGGAAGATGAGAGGAATGACTAAGAGACAGATAATATGAGGAGACAGAAAATAAAAGCTAAAGACAGAAGACAAGACAAGACAAGACAAGAAGGATGAAGGAGATAGAGAAAACTACCTTGCCAGAAACGGTGCCTCTGCTTTGTTACTGACAGGAAACCCTGCTTCAATAAGAGTCAATTCAGGCATCAGGAATTATAGGAGTGATAGACAAGGGTCTGACCATCTAACCTTATATAGGAAATCTAAAGGCAGAAGGCAAAGTGGAAAGGGAAATCCACAAGAGAGTTAACTGGCTCTCAGAAGCTACTAGGTCCTGTGCTCAACATTGCTGATCAGCCAGTGAGAATGCTTCTGAAGATGTTATGCTTCTCTGTGTAGTGTTTTATTGGTTGTGCGCGTTGTCTCTCTGTATCCTGCAGTGAACTCATGTGTGGGTGTGGAATTTTGAACTGGAACAGATCACTCCATCCCTGCGGCTCATGCAGCTGGGTTGATTGTCCTAATAAACAAGTAGGATTGTTTATATATAATTTGCTTCCAGATTCTTACTGTTCCTCCAAACACAAAAAAAATTGTGTCAGACTTCTTTTGGCTTTGCAGTATTTCCAGATTGCATCAGGTTTTTTTCACAACATTTTCCATAGGCGGACCCTTGAAGAGAAAAAAATTCTCTCCCTTCTCCTATTTCTTTAGATCAGCTAGAGTTCTGTTAGCTGCCGATAGCTCTATACCTGCCAGAATCTTACTGCTAGACCCCATGGAGTCTCTATATTTACCCAATGGGTTCCCACTTAAAATATTTCCAGTGGGCCTAGAGTGTATCTACTTCCGTAATTGCCACTATATCTCAGCTAGCAGCACTACTGTAATGTGGACCAATGACGAAAGTCACTGTTGTCCTGTCTCATTATACGATACCATAAGCAGTTTCATTGCTGTTATCTGTGTTGGAAGTAGAACAAATATTTTTTTCATGCGTACAACACAGATGCACACAAAAAATCATGACATTTTCCTTTGGGGAAATATTTTGCTATGGACTGTTAAGAGCACAAGAATAGCTAGAAAAATCAAAGATTCATATGACTGGGGTTTGTCCTGTGAAAAATGTGGATTAGTACTGTTCTAAAAAGTGTCATGAAAAGAGAGAGTTTGCAGCTTGTTGGAGATATTTCAGACAAAATGGGATCTATAGGACAGCAGTGCCAGAATGCAGCTGTGAGGTTGTTCCAGAATTTTGCAATTTCCACACACAGGTTTCATAGGTAGAAGAAATTAACGTTCATTTAGGGCAAATTCCCTTTTGAATTTATTTTAAAGGACAAAAAAAAGTTATATTGCAACATTTGCATCTTCACATGCTGACTGAGTTAGGATGTGCTGATGCATGGTCATCCCATACTGATGCTACATAATGACTAGGAGACACAAGGTCATTCAGTTGGAATGTTGCATAGGCACACAGTTATGAAACCCAAAATAAACTTGATCACCAGCTGCCCTAAAAGCCTCCTGTGGCTTGAAGGTTGCCAGACAGTCCAATGAAAACCAGCACTGTCTCGAAAATATTGAGATGTGTGGCAGTGGCAATTTTATTTGTGATCAGAACAGCAAAAAGCCTCTTGTACTTACTACCATCCCTCAAGGCTAAAGACCAAATGATTCTCAGAAGCTCTTGACTTGGGGCAGGGAGAGGGATTTTCAAAGGCACAAATGGCAGCTAAGTGCCTAACTTCCAGGGACTTTCAGTTAGAGTTAGGTCCCTAACTACCATTTGTACCTTTTGAAAATTTCCCTCTGGATCTTGGAAAAACGTCTTCGTTTGAAATGCATTCACAAGTTCTGTCCTTAAGAAACATCTCTCTATCTAAGATACTTGTATCTTCCTGTAGTATCTGAGCCCCTCATACTCTTTAATGTGTTTCTCCTCACAACACCCCAGTGACGTAGGGAAGTGCTATCATCCCTATTTTAGCGGCGGGGAACTGAGGTACAGAGAAGCAGCGTGACTTACCTAAGGTCACACAGGAAGACAGCAAAAATAACAGGAGTACTTGTGGCACCTTAGAGACTAACA
Organism: Terrapene triunguis; assembly: GCF_002925995.2. NCBI lineage: Eukaryota > Metazoa > Chordata > Testudines > Emydidae > Terrapene > Terrapene triunguis. The sequence goes on from NW_020664384.1 coordinate 1,275,082, forward strand.
AATTTATTAGAGCATAAGCTTTCGTGGGCTACAACCCACTTCTTCGGATGCATCCGAAGAAGTGGGTT
>NW_020664384.1:1275549-1303909 GCF_002925995.2 Terrapene triunguis
CCCACGAAAGCTTATGCTCTAATAAATTTGTTAGTCTCTAAGGTGCCACAAGTACTCCTGTTCTTTTTGTGGATACAGACTAACATGGCTGCTACTCTGAAACCTAAATTTATCTGAAAAAGTATAGGTAATTGGGTACACAAAAAGGGTAATAGAGCATAGGGTTACTTTTGTTTGCCCAGATGGGTGATCTGATTGGCCTACACAATTACCTGCTTTCATGGGTAGCCATATTTTGTGGGCAAAACTTAACCACCAATTTTATTACTCAGATGCTTCAAGTATTTCCATTGTTAAACTGTCATTGGAAAATTTTATACTGACACTCTGACACTGAAATGCTTCACGCTGGTGGCCATGTTTGAGGCCAACATGCTGTTAAAACTCAGGAATAGTTCCTTAAAGTCAGTGGAGCTCTGCTGCTGTAAAACAAGTGCAAGGGAGATCAGAATAAGCCCCCACCTTTGTCCCCCCGGGGGATGGAATGGAATGCTAGCATTGCATTTCTGGCCATCTTTCTCAGTACTGCTTTATCCACAGCTGAACCACTCTGAACTTGAACTCCATATTCATATGGGCCTCATAGTGGTACCATGTAGGCACTTCCCAGAGTTGTGCAGAGCTGCTCTGCTCCTGGGTGAACTCTGAGATGAATTATGCCTTATGGAGCTTTCGTCCCTGAGCTTCACAGAGAGACCCTGTTGCTACACCCATCCAGGGGGCTCAGTTTATGTCTCCTGAGTTGGTCTTGCTGTGCAGACTGGTATGGAGGGGGCTAAGCCCTGAACCCAACTCCTTCTCTCCCCATTCCTGTTAGGCTGCTGTACGCCTGTAGAGGAGTTGGAAAGGACAGTCTTTGCACTCGCCCAAGTGAGGGAACCACCACTGTGCTTGGCAGATACATGAGCTGTGCATAGGTGGGAGAAGAGCTCCTTGTGCCCTCCCTTACAAGGTGCTCCTGCCTCGTCAATTAAAAAAAAGAACCTAAAATGCTATGGCTGGTATTAGCATTTTCAGCTGAAGATAAAAACATGAAGTGGGTCAAGTGCAGGTGAAGCAAAAGAGAAGCTGTGGCTGAGCTAGCGCTTTGGTGTTTAAAAGCACTGGGTCTTCTCTAGTAAAGGGTTGTGTGACCTGGGACTCCATTTTAAAAGGGAAATTCTTTCCACTAGTTCTGTATCAAGCTGAGTATTCTTTTTAATGCTCACCCTCCTTCAAGAGCCCCGACCTGCCAGGTGTTGAGCATCTTCTGTGTCATGCTGCATGCCCCCAATCCTTATTGAAGTCAGAGCCAGGCTTGGATCTCACGAATTGCTGACCCCCAGTTTGGTGCTCAGGTCACTAGTCCACAACACCCTTCTATTATTCTATTTAATGTAAAGCAGTGCTGACTGGAGAAAACTTAGGCTGTGCATCAGCCCAAGGTCTATGCTGGCTTCTGTCAGCATGCACCCTACCACAGATCCCTGGGATGGAAAAGAAGTCAATGAGAGTTTAGGGCACTTAGAGCCTGAAACTGCTGTGACAGGTTAGATCACAGAAACCCCCTGGGAGCTGCCACCTGATGTGCCAAGACTACCTCTGCTCCTGTTTTCCCTGCCAGCTCAGGACCCCAGCACCCTGTCTAGCTGAGCCAGACACTCCCGTCTGCACCAACAAAGACCCAGGGTCTGAATTACTTGCCCCAAAGCTGCAGGTTTACCTGAAAGCAGCTCACAGAAGTGTGCTTGTCTTTAGCACTCAGATGTCCAACTCCCAATGGGGTCTAAACCCAAATAAATCCGTTTTACCCTGTATAAAGCTTATGCAGGGTAAACTCATAAATTGTTCGCCCTCTATAACACTGATAGAGAGATATGCACAATTGTTTGCTCCCCCAGGTATTAATACATACTCTGAGTTAATTAATAAATAAAAAGTGATTTTATTAAATACAGAAAGTAGGATTTAAATGGTTCCAAGTAGTAACAGACAGAACAAAGTAAGTCATCAAGCAAAATAAAATAAACTGCGCAAATCTATGTCTAATCAAACTGAATACAGATAATCTCACCCTCAGAGATGCTTCAGTAAGTTTTTTCCTCAGACTGGATACCTTCCAGGCCTGGGCACAATTCTTTCCCCTGGTACAGCTCTTGTTCCAGCTCAGGTGGTAGCTAGGGGATTCTTCATGATGGCTCTCCTTCTTTGTTCTGTTCCACCCCTTTATATATCTTTTGCATAAGGCGGGAATCCTTCGTCTCTCTCTGGGTTTCCACCCCCCCTCACTGGAAAAGCACCAGGTTAAAGATGGATTCCAATTCATGTGGGACATGATCACATGTCACTGTAAGACCCCAAGCCTTCATTCCTCCCATCCTGACTCACAGGAAAGCTTGCTTGCAAACAGCACCCCGGTCAATTGTCCTGGTTGATGGGAGCCATTAAGATTCCAAACCACCATTAATGGCCCACACTTTGCAAAATTACAATAGGCTCTCAGAGTTATATTTCATATTTCTAGTCCCAGATACAAGAGTTGTACATTTATACAAATAGGATGATCACACTCAGTAGATTATAAGCTTTGAAATGATACCTTACAAGAGACCTTTTGCATGAAGCATATTCCAGTTACATTATATTCACTCATTACCATATTTTTATAAAACCATATAGACCGCAGAACGTCACAATAGCTACATCCAAGTCCCTCTCAGTCTATGTGTAGAGGTGAAGGAGGGTTAAATTCCTAATCTTATAAAACAAAACAGGAAAAGCATTTTGTATCATGTATTCCATTTCTGTGTTCCGCTGACATTAAGCAGTGCTTATGGTTTATGATGTCCTCAGAACCCATCATTGGAAATTCGGCAGTCTTGCCGTCTATGCTTTTACATCTGTTATTCAGTTTCTTTTGCAATCTCTAACCACTGTTATGAATCTGGAATGAAGTGTGCACCTAGGAGGAATGACTTTGACTTGGAAACTTTTGCACATGTAACCAGAGAGAATATTAAGACATGATTGTGGGTTTTTTGTTTTTTGTTTTACAGATTTCAAAAGCAAAGAAAGAAATTGCACCCTCACCAAGCAAAGAAAAACAGCTATGAAGGAACAGACCACCTAGTACTGATGAGGTGCCAGACACCTGCCTTTAATTGAGTGTTTAAAAAAAACACTGCAAGCATGTCTTTTAATTCATAATGAGTTCTGACTTGCTTTGACATAAGCTGTGTGAAAAACCATGTGTGCTGTTAGTTGAAAGTAATAAGGCAATTTTTATTCAATACTTCAGTGCTGGAGTGTGTTGAATGTGTGCATAGAATTGAAGCAAAGTCTAAAATGAAGACCTGAAATGATTGAATCTGTGCAATGAAAAAGGATGTGCTAAGGTTACACGAAAGATGAAAGAGCCACCTTTGACACCCTCATAGCCACCTGCTGCTCTTCTGTGCCCTTCCCTTCCTCCTTCCTGCAGTGTCTTGTCAGTCTTCTCCTTGAATATTGGTCAGGATCTGATATGACATCCCCCATCTCTCTCTTCTTACTGACAGTGAGGTGTCTCACCTGCTCTTCTCGTCTACCGATCTGTCTGCCCCAGCACAGTGAACTCTTACCTTTTTCCTCAACCTCTTAATGTCATCTGGTACCTTCCGCCCAACAATGCAGATCATGGTAGTCTCCCTGTTCTTAAAAAATTGCTCTCACCAAGGTCTCAGATTGCTTCTTCATTGCCATATCTCAAAGCCTCTGCTCCATCCTCACCCTCCTTGACTTATCAGCTGCTTTTGACGCTGCTAGTCACACTCTCCTTGAAATCTTGTCCTTTCGTCATTCCCTCCTCCTGTTTCTCTTCCAGCATCTCAGGTGGTTCCTTCAGTGTCTCAGCCACAGGGCTTTGTCCTTAGCCTTTTCCTCTTCTCCTTCTATATGCTTTCTCTTGGCAATCTTCTCTCCTTACTTTATGACTCAAAAAATTACCTCTGCATTCTTGACCCGTCTCCCTGTATCCTATCCCACATAATGGCCTGTCTCTCTGACATCATTTACTGTGTATCTCACCATAAACTGAAAATTATCATGGCCGAAACTGAGCTCTTCATCCAGGGCTGGATTTACACTTTATGGGCCGCTGGATTTACACCTTATGGGCCTCTAGGCACAGCATCTTCAGCACCCCACCCCCTCCGCCTACACCTGACCATCGTATTGCACATAGTTTTAGAGAGGTAAGGTGTCCCTAGAACGCCGGCACCCCTAGGCAAATGCCTACTGTGCCTAATTGGAAATCCGGCCCTATCTTCATCTGCTCCCCATTTTCTGTCACTGCCAACAATACTATCCTCTTCCCTGTCATTTAGGCCTACAATCTTGGTGATAATCATCGTCTCTCTCATCTCACATCCAGTTCTCTGGCCAAACAAACCTTTCAGTTTTCTCCAAGTAATTTCCAAGACCTGGCCTTTTCTCACTGTCTGCTAAAACAGCTAAAACTCTTCTCAGGGCCAGCATCTTGACTATCACAACCTTTTCTTTTCTCCTTACATATATACCTTCCCCCAAATTTAGCCTCCTCCAATGGCTTTCCCTTCTCCACCTAATCAACTTTTGGCTTCTTTAAGCTTTAAGGCTCTTTACAGTGTTCCGCCTCTGTTTCTCTGAATGTATATCTGGTTGAGTCACTTCCTGAGAACAGTGCCATCTTCTCCTGCCTGACCATTTCCCCCACTACTATCACTGTGTTTTCATTAACCCTGTGCCCTTGTTGCAAGGAATGCCTTTATATTCCTCATCGATATCTACTTCTGCCATGATGCTTACAGAAAATTGCCAGATGGCAGTGACTAGGTAACTAGCCAGGGAGGATTGCTGATATCTTATTTTTATAATTTAAACAAAGCAACAAAAATATTTTGATACAGAATCATGAATCTGTGCACACAGCTAGCCTACTTATCAAGCCACTCTTATCATTGTTACCCTCAGTCTGCCCTCCCCCATTCCCTCCTTTTGTTTGTTGCACCCATGTAACACTCTGGCAGCCCTTGACTGAAAAACACATCCGTCAGCAAGGGACAATTCCATTGGGAAATATTGTGTGTGTTGCTGACTCATTATTACTGGCAGTTCACCATAAGGGAGGAAGGTGTAGGTAGCTCCTTAGACAGAGAGGACCTAGGATCTGGACTGAACATTGCTCTGAGAGAAAACTGTGAGCAGTCAAACCTGAGGAGACAACTTGAGCTGGATATTTGTTTATTTGTTTAATTTGAAGTTCCTTTTGTAAAACAAAACCTAGGAAGAAAGGTAAGTTTTGACTTTCTGCAACGTGTGTGATTCATGTATAGAGCAGGATGGTGAACCCACCTGCTCACAATCCATGTATATTGCCTTGTCTTAAATTACATTGTACACACTTCAGGGAAAAGACCATGTCTTCTTTATGTTTGCCCCCTTCCTTGTACTAGGTGCTGTACAGTCTGAGCTGGGTCTTCTGGATGCTACTGTGATACAAATGATAAAATAACAATTTTACTTGTAGCAAAGAGGCGTGGCTTCCCTCAGAGATTGACAGCGAGGGATGGCCAGATGCCCCCTGGTGGGTGGAACCAGGAAGGCCATGCTCACCATGCCAGAAGCAGAGAGGTGGGACCAGAACAGGAAGTATAAAAGACGGGCCCTGTAGCTCAGTTGGTCTGGAGCCAGCGAGGGAGACAGACACTTCCATCCCGCTGCAGAAGACTTCTGCTGTCCTGAGGACTCTCCCAAGCTATCAGACCCAGCCGATGCCGAGGAGCTGCTGGGATTGCCACTGGCAGTGTATCCCGTGGAGACGGGTGACAACCCTGAGACTCAGGTACACCCCGAGGGGAGGGGAGGAAGTAGCCCAGGGACAGCCAACTACAGTCTGTCTGAGTTACTGCCTGAACTAAGGTCAGCAAGTTGCGTCTGGATCCCCGCTGACCCCAGTGGAGGAACACTTTGCCACTGTTAGGGCCTTGGGCTGTGACCCACTGGAGTCCCCTTATCCCCTGCCACTCCACCTCTGGGTTGGCAGCCTCCCCACCACAGGCCAAGAGGCCTATGTTTGTCTGCCGTCTACCTGAGCCGAGACATCAGGCAATAGATTGTCTACTGCTCTGCTCTACCGCAGAGGTCAGAGAAATCCCCTCCTGAGCCTGAGGCCTGAACCCCGAGACTGTTTGGTGTCCCAGCCTGCCGGAGGGGCTGTGCTCCTAGAATACTCACTGCTCTGCCCTGACGGAGGGTTTGAGCCCTAGAGACAGCTAACTTCCCCGTTTTACAGATTGCTGTTCTAGGTGTGTGACAACAAAGAGGCGTGGCCTCCCTCTGAGATTGACAGCAAGGGACGGCCGTGCACACCTACACGCCTACATACTTCATTTACGTCAAAACTCATTCCTGTAAGACCAGTGTGGGATCAGGGGGAGGACCAAAATTTGCAATCATAATTGTTGCAATTTATACTGAGAACTAGTTCAATAGCCAAAATACTAAGCCTTCAAAAATCTAAGAATTAACTGGTATATCAGCATGATTGAACTCTCAAATGTAGGCCCCAATTTTGCAATTAGATCTGTGTGGGAGGACCCCTGTTTTGGGGCAGAGCTCCACTGAAGTAAAAAGAATTACTCTGGAGGGACAGGCTCACAAAAATGAAAGCAGAGTTAATTTAAGGCTGCTATTGAAAATATTTCCATATGAAGGAAGAAATATGATCTTAGGTTTTTAGATTGCTTTGTATTTGCAGGCTGCTGTCTCATAAAGGTAATTAGTTTTCAAACTACCATCAGTGCATTTGATATAAGAGGCACAAACAGGTCTTTCATCACACTCATTATTATACAAGAATAATCTTCATATCACGCACACATTTATAATATTAATAGTGATGATAAAACTCAGTATAATGAGAGGTGCCTTCAAACAAGCTACAGTAAATCATACCATGCAATCTACTTAAAAGAGCTGTTCAAAATCTTTTCTTTATACTTTTGTAAAGCAACAGCATTGTAAGCTGAATTTCATAGTGACCATATAATGCAGGAGGCTACAAAAAGGAAGAATATTAGGCTCCATGGTCTGGTAGATTAAGATTCCTTCATCTTTTAGAATTGCCCAGTCTTGTTTAGAGAGATCTCCTTACGGCGGCTATTGAAAAAGAACAAACACAAGGGCTTTCAGATGGAGTTGGACATAGCAAATGCTGCCAGACACCATTCACTTCTCATCTTACAGGCATTAAAAGATTATATAAAATAGTATGTAAAAGACTTGAATCTTTCTGGAGTCCTCATGAGGTCATTGCATTTAAAGGGAAACCATCCATTTAAAAAGCACGTACTATTAGATGTTACATGTTCGATTACTAAACTCAAAAGAGATTAGCATTTTGTGCCCAGTGTGATTGCTCTGTACATTTGACAGTACTCTGTTATAAAGTCAGATTTTAGTTTTTCCCTGCATAGTCAGGTAGGGCCCAATCCTGGAGACCCTAATGCACTTGGTTTCAATGGCACTGTTTACAGGAGTAAATAAATGAGGTTGGTATTCAGCCCATGCTGGTGTTTTTTTTAAATGGTGAAGGAGAGACATATATGAGGGAAGACTGAGTTCCACACCAGAGGGACCATAATCACCTGCTCATCAGAGGCATGGTGATGGGATACCTAAAAGGCAGGTGGTATTGGAGTCCAGTTATCTCTCAGGAAGAGGATCACAGAGGAAGTCTGGAAGATGTCAAGCTCTAAAATTTGTTCTCCTTCCCAAGACATCTACTACTATGGCAAGTACTCCTCAGGCACTTGCCATTTTCAGCTTTTGTATGAATAGGCAATTGATTAGCTTTTTAAGCTACTTTGTCCACCTGGGCATGATTTCTCTGTGGCAGATTTATGAGCAAAGTGCCTGTCCTTTCAGCTATATGTTGAAATTATACATTACTAAGCCTGTAAAAGTATTCACTGTCAACATGACAAAAACCATGGCATTACTCCTTTTCCGAACCAACAGCTTGGCTTATGAGAATAGTATTTCTGTACTTTTATCATACCTCTCAACCTGCCCAGGCCAAAACATGGGATGCAAGGTGCGACAAACTGAAGGACACAAAAACTATTCATGCAGGAGATTTTAAATGCTGTGGGGTTCACTCCTTGAATGTAAATGATTCTTTATTTCCAATGTAAATGATTCCCAACTATAGAAGAGAGACAATTTAGTAGGGAACGTAGGAAATTTAAGACTAAAATAAGTGGCATCCTTCAAAATGAGGGACAGTTAAGATGTATCCCCTCTGGAAAGAAAAAAGAGAACAGTTTTACTTTCCACATTTTATTTACAATACATTCATTCCTTTATATAGCTTCTCCTTTCCTCCAAAAGATTCTCAAAATGCTGAAGACATAATGTGCTTACAGCACCACCACAACAGAAAGTAAACGGATTCTCAACAGATAGTACTGGCTAAGTGTGCATCCCGTATCAGAAAGGATATGGGATCTTTAATGTGCAGCAAAAGAAACCTTGTCTTGTCATTTAAGTGTGATCTAAAAGATCCATAGAAAGTAAAGTGCATGAAACTCAATGAATGCCCTGAGTGAACTCCGGCTAAAGGGATCAATGGGCTGTGCTAGAGGCAGATATACTGCTCATATACACATGCCACAAAGGGTCTAGAGAGTCCTCACAGGAGAGATAGAACCATGTGCTCAAATAAAAGCAAGATATAAAATAATGCACCATGGGTAACCATAACTATATAATTGAGTTTCTTTGGAATCCAGATTTAGGTGGCACCAGTGAAATATGAAAAAGGCTGCCAAATGTCACTAAGCAAATCTATGTTCTTGTATAGAATAGCAGGAGCATTCAAAGAACAGGTGAACAAAAACAGATAGATTCATGGGCCAGATCCTCACCCGATGTAAATCAGCCATTCAAATCATTGGAGCTCCACCAATTTACAGAAGCTGAAGAAGTGGCCTACAGTGTCTTGTCTCAGAAGAAGGCAGTAATATTCCTGACAGTGAGTACATTACCGAACAGGAAGTTGAGATTCCACCAAAGAAAAACCCATTTCAAGAAATAGAAAACTAGCAATGAAATGGAATGTTGGTCTGGGCGATCAATTACAAATTGGTTTGCAACCTGAAACCAGAGCTTCCAGCTCAAAGGAAAGAACCATCACATGTAGGTGCTCGGCTCATTTCATCTATAGTGCCTGGAGTGCTCTGGATTTATCCCTGTATGAAAGCAGTTGTAGTGGTAAATATGATACTCAGAGGAAATGGTTCCTGCTTTATGAAGCAAACCAAGACTTTTAAAACTGACTTCCTGATATGTTCCCAAGCTTCCCCTCTGGTGAGAGACCCAGATCAGGAAAGGGGCTGGTCTCCCAGATTTCCTGTCTGAGCATGTACCTTAGCAAGAACTTCAGACTATTATTGTTAATTTTATATGGGAAACCTAAAGTTTCCACTTTAGCCAAGCAAGGGATGAAAGCAATACATAGATGAAAAGAATTAAACCTATTCTAAACTGTAATTTAATCCAGAACACAAATAAGAATATTTCCTCTTCAACTTGTATAAATGCCTGATCCTGCTCCCACTCTAGTCAGCGGGAGTTGTGCCATTTTGCTGGGAGTAGAATCCGGTCCATGTTGAAATGGTAATATTCTGCTTCTCTGTTGGCTTACTGTATTGGACTATGTAATTCTATGAACTCCTATATAACTGAATAGATATAGAAATATCTCTCTCTCTCTCTCTCTCTCTCATCTGTATATAAAGTACTGGTAAAAATATCAAATATCCATGTAAAAGTTGAGAAAGGGAGCTATAAAATTTCATACATAATAGTGTTTTCCCCATGTAATTTTCCTAGACTTTTTTTTTTTAGGGCCAGATTCCAATTGCCTTACTCCTGCTGACTAGTACCTTGCTCCTCAGTTAGTCTCACTGAAGCCAGTGGAGCCACTTGTGGTGCAAGGTGGTAGTCAGTCTGAGTAAGGCCATCAGAATCTGACCCTTAGCTTTTCATGAGAATCAAAAAATGACCCTCAGTGGTGGCAATGACAAAACAATGGCAATGCTATTAATTTTCTCTACATAAAGCTTTTGTGAAATCCAGCTTCAACATTCTATGCCTGACAAACGGTGCAAGATGCCCCTCAACACCAGCTGCAAATCATCAATGGAAATATTTTATTAGCACCGTACTTGTGGGAAGTAAATTGTTCTGTGTGAGAAATGCAGATGACCACCTGATCAGATGCTTTTTTCATGACCTCTTCGGTAAGAATATTCTGACAGACAGCTTTCTCTCTTACTGGAGTCGTTTTTTCCCCTATTCAGGCTTTACAGCAATTGTACGCAATGATTTTAACTGGGTGTTGATTTCTGCTGTGATACCACTATTTCCAACGCAGTGTCACTTAGCACTGGGCATTTTAACAGATGCTAAAGACTGCCCACACTATGTGATCTATTTTATGATTATTTTTAAACATGATTTTTTTTATTTTTATTTTTTGCCTCTGCTTTGTTTTCCCATCAGGCCTTTTGATTTGTGGTTTCTTCTTCACTGCAAATAAAACCACTCGCTTTTGCTGAGATTGGATTACCATCCAGTGACCCTTCTTTGTAAGGACCACCTGCCTAACAAAAGAGGTTTCTTCCTGCAAGCACTGGTAGTAGGAGAGAAGTTATAAAACAAGGGAGTCACTAGGCCCCTTTGCTTAACCCTTTGCAGTCTCCATAAAGCTGAGCAGCCTTTTATATCCACCAGGTTTTCAGTGTCACTAATTTTGATCACTCTTGTTCCCCTCTAAAGGGCACTAATCCAAGACCTAATCAAACAACGGGGGTTCTTAAGCTTAAAAAACTCAGTGCAGCTCCCTTATTGCCAAATTGGCTGAATCTAGAAAATAACTTTAATTGACACAAAAATAAGGTAAAGTCATTTCTGTTCATTTAATCTCTTCCCCCCTCCCACTCCCCCTCATGGCAATGAGAAAAAGTCAGACAAGAAAGGAGAGTGAATTTAGAAGGCTTTAGCGGCCATGGGGACCATTATTAATTTTTCTTTCCATCTTAATTTTCCCTATGGAATGAAATAAGAAATGTTCTCTGTCGGCTTTTAAAATGAAAACTCTAAACTTTGTAGACTCATCACCTTCATAAACATTCTTAGTTTTACTATGCCAATGTGGTAGATGCTCCTAGCTAAGAGACTTTTGGAAATGGCCCAGGGCCACTGCCTTGAAATAGTCAGATCAAATTCAGAGATGATGTGTAAGTTAGACTCTCGTAGGCTATACCTACACTATGAACTAGGACTGTGATTTCCCTGCTTGTGCACACATGCTCATGCTTGCTTGCATCAAGCTAGGGTGAGTATAAATAATGTAACCATGATAACATGGGTAGCAGCAGCAGAGGCTCAGCTGAGCTGTGCCAAGTACAACCGGTGGGTTCGTACCCCGTGCAGCTCAGCCATGCCTCTGCAGCTGCTGCCCATGATGCCATGACTATGCTACTATTTATACTTGCACTAGCTCAATGAGCGCTACTGTGAGTATGTGTATGTGAGCAAGGGAATCACACCCCAGCTTGTAATGTAAACAGAGCCTTATACTCAGACTCCTTCACACTCAGAGCTACCTACACTCATTTTACTCCTGTGCCAGAGTCTAAGATGGTGGAATTTACCTGCCAAGGAGCCAGAAAAGGTGGAAGTTTTATAAGAGCTTTCTCTCTATTTTAACGTATAGTAGAGCTCTGGTCAAGTGTAGGTAGTCTCTTGGTCTATCCAAGGTCGTGATCAAGTGTCTTGATGTTTTTGGTCTTTTGGCCTCGAGATGAAAACCTTGTCTTTGTTTTAGGGACCTTGAAGTGAAAAAATTCTCTAGTGTCCTGGCTTGTAAATTACACCCACTATACAAATACATAATCATGTCTAAGTAGCTCTCACAGTATGTGTTGCCAACTCACATTATTTTATCTCAAGTTTCACAATATTTGGTAATTTTCTTAAACCTCCAACTCCTGGAGTCATGTGAATCTGTGAGAATCAAAGCTTTAATTAAAAAATAAAGTGCTCTGCCCTCACGGAAAAGCTTGAACACATGAAACAAGTGCACCCAGGTGGCTCAAAAATCAAAAGGCAAATAAAAAGAAACCTAAATTTATTGTTTGACTTAAAAATTATTAGAGTTTGCAAACATCTCATGGTTTTTGTGACCACGACACATGATTTTAAAATGTTGGCAATACCAAGGTGTATAAGGGAATCTTACACTACTTTACATAGCACCTCTAATTTTCGACCTGTGGAGTTCAAAGACCTGATCGTCATCTCAGTCACATTGGCATTAGTCAAGAGAATCATCAGTAGAAGTGAGACCAGGATTAAGCCTCACGCCTGTAATGGAAGTGATAAGTTCAGTATTGGACACTAAGGAGAAGATACTGCATGGTGCTAAGTGCTCTCAATTTCTATTGATATCAGCATGAAATCTAGTGTGTCTGCATAACTTTTGAAGTGGATTTCATATCTACACTTTTTGTTTTAAATAAATCACCTGTCTTCTCAGCAAGTCAATGACCCTGAGAGATGAAAAGGGTTAATAAGGGAGCTTTAAAACGATCAAATCTGTGAGCCTAAAAAGATTTTAAAATGTGATACGTGCTACATACACCCTTATTTACAAAGGTCAGTGTGAGGCAAGAAAGTGCAAGCGGTTTATTGGCAAGGCAGGAAGTTGTTTAAGAGACTTATTCCCAACCCCTAAAATAAAAATTAGAAAAACTCAGCTAATCTGATTTAAAAGAGAACAACAGATCCATTTCATTGACATTTCTGAAAGCTTTTCATGAATTTCTTTAAGAAAGCACAGAAATACAGACCAGCACAGGGACCAAATGTACTAAGGAATTGATGCATAAACTTCCCTACATTCCAAAAGACGTATTTAATGTTCTGTGTCATTGATTGGATGGTGAATTAGTACAGCAATACATGTAGAGTTTCCAGACATCGTCCTCACCAGACTAAATGGCCCTTTTGGGGAGCAGTTACTTCTTTGGGAAGAGAAATCTTGGAATACCAAGTTCTGTATAACCATGGTTCATTGAGCCAGTAAATAGTGCTGGAACAATGGTTGGTGTTGGCTGGACTGCATCTTAAGCAGATCTGCAATGACATTAGAGACCTTCACCGCACCAGTGAAGGGTGTAGCCTTGTGCAGAATGCTACACGAGAAATAGAAGGAAAAGACAAGTAACAAGACAAAACATTTGGAGATGGGAAGGGTGGGGAAAGAAATAGAAATTCCAAATAGAAGAGAGGTAGAAGCAAGAAAAATGGCTTATTGGTTGCATTACTCTGCACCATTTTCAAACATACCAGAACATCACTCTAATGGCCCATTGTTGAGAGGCTGCATTTGGCAAATTAGTTAGTAAATGAACCAGCTAGAACTGGGCAGAGAAAGGTAATTCCATTTTGTGGAGGATTTCAGTAGTTCAAAAAATGGTTTCATTCCAGTTAGGAACAAAAACCAAAAATTTCAAAATTCTCCATGAAAGGGAGTGGAATTCGGACTCTGAATCCACAGATCCTGGAAGCCATGAACTCACCAGCATCCCACTATTCAGGCCCTTGTAGAGCTGGATGGGTGACTTGACAGAAAGCAGGCAGGTTTCTGAGGGAAACTTGAACCCTGCCTGAAACTCTGGAGAAATAGAACTGTATCTGCAAAACATTTCAATTTCTCCAAATCAGCAAATTCCAGTGGAACATTGTTTCATAAGAATTTGTCCAACCCGCTCTAGAAACAGCACAGTAAAATAGAACAAAGCTAGTGCATTACACATATGTACCTTGTTAAGTACTTTAGCTGTAATTATGATAGTACTTATAGGCTAGTAAATGTTTTGTGGCATATGTTCAAAAAAATACAACAGGTTTAGTAATACCAGAGATACCATTGCAATTAAAGGTTTTAGCCAACACTGAGCCAGATCCTGTGGCCCCTTGGTCGTGTGAGTAAGAACTTAGGATTTGATTTTCCACTGCTGTGCTCCTGTACAAATTCAGCACATTCTGCACTGCAATTGTGTACATCAGCGAACCCCGTGGCCAATTCTGCAGCTGAGGAATCACACAAAACATGAAGGTTTCTGGTTTTAACCCTTTTTGCTCCTTTTCCTGCACCCTTGATTTGCCAACTTCAAGTTCTTTGTCTATCTAATTTAGATCACAAGGTCTTTGTGGCAAGGGACATGGCTTTTCTCAATCTCTGTAAAGAGCTACACAAAATTATGATGCCATAGATTGTTTAATATTAATAGTTTGGGCCCTCATTCAGGTCAACACTTAAGCACATGCTTAAGTACTACTGAATTCTGGGCTACAGGTTTTGTAGGAGCTCACGGTTGTACAAAGTTTTGATCCTCAAGAGGGTGCCATCACCAGAGTATTTTAGGGCCTGCCATGGGGGTTAGGTGCAGGGAGTAGCATTTGCAGGGCAGGGATAGCCAGGAGTGTTACAAAACTTTTTCATAGGGTTGGATTTAAGACCTGTGGTTGGTTTGAATCTAAGCCTTGATTAATTTCTCACTAAATACTGCAATATTGCTGTAAATGAGGGTGATTGATATGGTCCAATTATGAGTCCACTGAGCTACAAGTTTTTTCCTCACTGAAAACTTTGACAAAAATAAAAACAAATTCATTTTTGTTTAAAAAATGAAAATTGAAAATCAAAATATTTATCCAAAAACTGCTGAAAACTAAAAATATTGAGATTTTGGCTGAAAAATTTGGCTTTCTGATTTTTTGTTTTCCAGTGAAATTTTTTTGAGAAAAGCAGATATTTTCCATTTAATTGAAAACCTAAACTTTTGTCAAAAAATGTTGATGGAAAATTTTTGACCAGCCTTATGAATATCACATTCCAGGATGCAATCCAGACTAGTGAGGGGTCGTGTAACCACCTGCCCTGCAACCTGGGGTGCCTCACAACACTTTGCTGCTGGAGCTCCCACCCTGGGCCTCTTACAAACAACCAAAGAACATACAGGTCAGACCCTGAGTGTCTGTGTATAGCTGCGGCCTGCCAGCAATTCCTGTCACACTCTGGCTTCCACCAGCCTTGATAATCACTTGCAGAGTGATCCCAACACACTCCTACTCCTGAATCCCTCCTTCCCCCAAAAAAGTGTGTTCTGCACTGTCCAGCCCTCTCCTGGACAGTTCTGATATTTTTAAGGGTAAATGTACAATAGTTTGCTACTTTAATTGTAGTTAATTCAGTTTAAACACAGCACTGATTTTTTTAAATCAAATCCACAGTTATGACCTGGAAATTTAGACACTAAATTTGAGCAAAATCAATGCTTATGCTAGTTTCGGTTTTAATTTAAACAAATATATTTAACTACAAAGAGATTTTAAGTGAGTATAAGTACAAGGTATTAAAGTCAGAAATGGTTACAAAAGAAATAAAGACAAAATGCTTTCTAGTAACTAAACTTAAACTAGACTTAATTCAAGGTAAAATGTTTACCAAATGCTCCCAGCAACAGGGATGACCAAATTGTCAGGCCAGAACTCCTCCCAAAGGCTGGTTCCTTTGTCTTCTCAGGTGAGGGTGAGAGAGAGAGAGAGAATCCCTGGAGTGTTTTCCCCGTCCTTTTTATAGTCCAGTCACCCTTTGAAATACATTTTCCTGAGTGTTACCCCGGGACAAGTTTCCTTCCAGCTGTGAAGATGGAGACATGAGTGGAGTATCCTGGTAAAAGGTTCCATGTTGTTTGCATATGTTAAAATGCAAATCAATTTGTTCCTGCCTCTCTTCACTGCCAAAGAATGGCCACTTGACTGGTGATTGCCAATCAACTTTGATGACACCTGGCTAGAAGTGTCAGCATGTCCTTTGTCTTTAAGGAACAGGTATACCTGCTCCCTAGACTTGTCTGGTAAACATATTTCAGTCATGATTTCAGCTTATGTTCTTAACTTTACGTATAATGTTGCCACACACATTGCCTCATGATATTATAGACCAGCATGTTATTAGTTTTTAAATGATATCTCATAAGGCATATTTTGTACAAAGATTACTACAGTGGTGTGTAGCATGTGAATACAGGGATGCAGTCAGTCACAATGAGTAACATTGCAATGACATGCAGAGGCATCACAGCTTATAACATTTTGTGTATATCTTAGCTGCATTTGCTAGATGCTATTTTTTTCAGCACTCGAGAAAGGCATTCCAAATCAAATGAAAGTCCTGGTGTAGGACGGAGCCTTTTCCAAGGGAATCGGATCTGTTTGCAATCCACAGTTATGAACTGGAAATTTAGACACTAAACTTGAGCAAAATTAATGCTTATGCTAGTTTCAGTTTTAATTAAAGAAATATTTAAAGGTCCAGTCTTGCAACGAGTTGGGCTGCTGGGCAGTCCTGAGTGGTGCAGTGTGCCGTCTGTTCTGCTGACATTACTGGAAGCTGGATGCACTCAGATCTTTGCAGGGTTGGACCTACAGCCTTAGATTCCAAAAAGGTGCAGAGCACTCCTGAGAACCTGAGTACCCTCAGTTTCATTGCCCTCATTGGGAGTTGAGGTCACATATGTAGAACTGTGTCTTAAGTCCTTAACTGACTTTATTGTGAATAAGATTTTTTTTTTATTATAACACCAAAAGAAGGAGTTACACATGTGCTGGCTACAATATTTCAATCTCAAACCTTCCCAGATTGTGCTTTGCTAAGTGACTCCTTTTGGATGTTGGAATTAAAGAGTATCAAAATAAAGCCTGGGTTTATATGAGAAGAGAAGCATTCCTTTGAAACTGTGTCAAATGTCATTCATTCATTTGCCAGGGCATTTTAGGAAGGACAGGTGAGAAGTGAGGCACATTCTTTCCATTATGTCTTTTGCCACACTTACCCAGCTCTATATACTGTGCAATGCCATGGTTGTTGGTTTTTTTTTAATAAGTTAAAATAACATTAAAGTTTTAAGCAAAGACTTTCTCTAGCAAAGTTAATACTCTGTCTCGGATTCACTTTGCTACGCCTAGAATAGCGTGTCAGAACAGTGTGAAATATTCTGTACTAAACATGAGACGCCTGATAGATTCAGAGCACTCCATAGCTCCCCTTGATTTTAAGGAGAGCAATACATGCTCGGCACACCTAAAAATCAGGCCCAGGTGCTGCAATTGAGGTACAATGGAATGAGTGATGGATGCAGCCACAGACTTGCTCTTTTCTAGCCTTTTTTGGTTTATTTCAAATGTAAATAACTCATTTAAATGAATATTTTAAGATACTTTAAATTATTTTCTTAATTAAAGAAAACCTCACATTCCGAAGTAGCCGACTTTGAAATACCCTGTTTTATATTAAAGTGTAACACAGGTATAAAGCTATTAAAAAGGTGCAAAGAGCATCCGAAACAAGGCACAGTAACCACACATGTGCCTCCTTATGTATGTAATTAAGGCCTGTCTCCCCACCAGATGCCTGTTTCTATACTGTAAACATACCCATTGTGTTATCCTTCCATAAATGATTTATACATCTCTCTCAAATCAGATGTGACTGTTCCTGCTCTCTCTGATTCTCTCTCCGAAAGCACTCCAGTACTATAGTAGCAGGTGTCCAAAAAAAAAAAACCCACCTGACTTTTATGAAAGTTTGACACAAATTATTGAAATTTGTATGGGAAAACAATTGTCATGTCAGACCAGATTATAGAACCGGTCAGTTTTCAAAAATTCAAAATTTGGATGCCATTTTTTCTCAAAAGTTGTCACTCATTTTCAAATTACTCAAATGAGAACCTAGATAGTGAAGAAACTGTGTGTCAAATGAATGTGTATATGATACAGGATGAAAGAGAGACCTGATGATATACTGATCTTTTCGGTGTCCCACATAATCACATGATAAATTTCCTTTCCCAGTTAATCCTCTTCCATTACCAGACTGAAGTTACTGGAGGGAGAATATCTGTATAAGCAAAAGCAGTCAACATGTCCTGCTGCTGGTGTGGATGCTGCCGGTGCTATGTATTTCTCACTGTTTCTGCTGTTCTGTGTTGGAGAAGTGGGATTAACAGCAGCATGATATCTATGCTTGGTTTGAATGGACAACATTTACTTAGTCACATGCCACTGACTCAAGAGAATCAACACAGAGTGAAATTCACTTGTGTGGAGAGGACCAGAATAAGGTCTATGCACCACTTAGGCTATGTCTACACTAGCACTTTTGTCAGTAAAACTTTGGTTGGTCAGGGGTGTGGGAAAACACACCCCCATCGACATAAGTTACACCGATGGACGTGCCAGTGTGGACAGTTATGTCAGCAGGAGACATTCTCCTGCTGACATAGCTACCGCTGCTTGTTGGGGGTAGTTTAATTATACCAACGGGAGAGCTCTCATCCAGCCGCATAGAGCGGCTACACGGGAGACCTTACAGCAGTGCAGCTGCAGCGGTGCAGCTGTGCCACTGTAAGGTCTGTAGTGTGGACATAGTCTTAAACTCTACATTGAGTGCTTGGACCAGCTTTTCAGATGAAGTAACCTGGCAATGCTACACCAATTTGCAATAGCTGAGAATCTGCTCCTTAGCTAGACCATAGCTGATGGAGGCCAAGATAACACAAGTGCAACCAGTATTATTATTTTGAGAAAGATCTATATTTATTCAAATATCCTGTATTTTTCATTTGATTTTTAACACAAAACAATAATGCTTCTTTAAAATGGTAGATTTGTTAAGCATGTGCTCTCCTCACTTTCTCACAGACAGACCCCAGTGACGCTAAATTAAATTAATGGAGATAGCCTATCTCCTAGAACTGGAAGGGACCTTGAAAGGTCATTGAGTCTAGCCCCCTGCCTTCACTAGCAGGCCCAAGTACTGATTTTGCCCCAGATCCCTAAGTGGCCCCCTCAAGGATTAAACTCACAATGCTGCATTTAGCAGGCCAATGCTCAAACCACTGAGCTATCCCTCCCCCATGTGAGAATTCAGGGAGAAGAGACACTTATGGGAAGTTTTTTTTATAAAATTATGTAGCCCCTGGTTCAGCAAAGCACTGTTGCATATGTTAAAATCCCATGTTTTGTTGAATTGGGGTATTAATGACAAAAATGCACGTAGTCTACTATAAAATGTGTACTTTTCAGAGAGATACATATGTCCGTTACCAAAATATCTAGTCACTCCAAAAGATCAAGCACAACATCTATACCATTCTTCAAATTCTTGACAGATATTTTCGGCATAGTGTAATAATATCTCTAGGAATTCTCAAACCTCTACCCCTTTATATCTGTCAGCAAAGTGCCTATGCACAAAAACCTGGTGGCACATGCAAACTCAAGTGATGAAACAGGGAGTATGAATTTCTGTCTCTTTCGATCACATTTATGTATGCAGCTGCATACATTCCGCCCATGGATGGTGCAGCAAAAATCTGACCAAGCTGCTGCAAAGAAAAAAATAGCAGATTGAACTGAAGGTGAGAATGAATGAAAACTAACTGCAGGTCTGAATTAGTTCTGCCAAGCTGGATACAAAGGAGTGTTATTTTTCCAAAACAGGGAAGTCATATGGCTGGTTAGTAGATATGGGGAAATGGGGCAAGTTTAAGATTTGTTGACGTTTTTCACTACAAAATTCAGTACCTTAAGAACAAAAGAATGGCCGTACTGGGTCAGACCAAAGTTCCATCTAGCCTAGTATCCTGTCTACTGGCAGTGGCCAATGCCAGGTGCCCCAGAGGGAGTGAACCCAACAGGCAATGATCAAGTGATATCTCTCCTGCCATCCATCTCCACCCTCTGACAAACAGAGGCTAGGGACACCCTTCCTTACCCATCCTGGCTAATATCCATTAATGGACTTAACCTCCATGAATTTATCCAGTTCTCTTTTAAATGCTGTTATAGTCCTAGCCTTCACAACCTCCTCAGGCAAGGAGTTCCACAAGTTGACTGTGCGCTGTGTAAAGAAGAACTTCCTTTTATTTGTTTTAAACCTGCTGCCCATTAATTTCATTTGGTGGCCCCTAGTTCTTGTATTATGGGAACAAGTAAATAACTTTTCCTTATTTACTTTCTCTACATCACTCATGATTTTATATACCTCTATCATATCCCTCCTTAGTCTCCTCTTTTCCAAGCTGAAAAGTCCTAGTCTCTTTAATCTCTCCTCATATGGGACCCATTCCAAACCCCTAATCATTTTAGTTGCCCTTCTCTGAACCTTTTCTAATGCCAGTATATCTTTTTTTGAGATGAGGAGACCACATCTGTATGCAGTATTCAAGATGTGGGCATACCATGGATTTATATAAGGGCAATAAGATACTCTCCGTCTTATTTTCTATCCCCTTTTTAATGATTCCTAACATCCTGTTTGCTTTTTTGACTGCCGCTGCACACTGCGTGGACGTCTTCAGAGAACTATCCACGACGACTCCAAGATCTCTTTCCTAATTCATTGTAGCTAAATTAGCCCCCATCATATTGTATGTATAGTTGGGGTTATTTCTTCCAATGTGCATTACTTTACATTTATCCACATTAAATTTTATTTGCCATTTTGTTGCCCAATCACTTAGTTTTGTGAGATCTTTTTGAAGTTCTTCACAGTCTGCTTTGGTCTTAACTATCTTGAGCAGTTTAGTATCATCTGCAAACTTTGCCACCTCACTTTTTACCCCTTTCTCCAGATCATTTATGAATAAGTTGAATAGGATTGGTCCTAGGACTGACCCTTGGGGAATACCACTTGTTACCCCTCTCCATTCTGAGAATTTACCATTTATTCCTACCCTTTGTTCCCTGTCTTTTAACCAGTTCTCAATCCATGAAAGGACCTTCCCTCTTATCCCATGACAACTTAATTTACGTAAGAGCCTTTGGTGAGGGACCTTGTCAAAGGCTTTCTGGAAATCTAAGTACACTATGTCCACTGGATCCCCCTTGACCACATGTTTGTTGACCCCTTCAAAGATCTCTACTAGATTAGTAAGACACGATTTCCCTTTACAGAAACCATGTTGACTTTTGCCCAACAATTTATGTTCTTCTATGTGTCTGACAATTTTATTCTTTACTATTGTTTCAACTAATTTGCCCGGTACTAACGTTAGACTTACCGGTCTGTAATTGCTGGGATCATCTCTAGAGTCCTTTTTAAATATTGGCGTTACATTAGCAATCTTCCAGTCATTGGGTACAGAAGCCGATTTAAAGGACAGGTTACAAACCATAGTTAATAGTTCCGCAACTTCACATTTGAGTTCTTTCAGAACTCTTGGGTGAATGCCATCTGGTCCCGGTGACTTGTTACTGTTAAGTTTATCAATTAATTCCAAAATCTCCTCTAGTGACACCTCAATCTGTGACAATTCCTCCAATTTGTCACCTACAAAAGCCGGCTCAGGTTTGGGAATCTCCCTAACATCCTCAGCCGTGAAGACTGAAGCAAAGAATCCATTTAGTTTCTCCGCAATGACTTTATTGTCTTTAAGCGCTCCTTTTGTATCTCGATCGTCCAGGGGCCCCACTGGTTGTTTAGCAGGCTTCCTGCTTCTGATGTACTTAAAAAACATTTTGTTATTATCTTTTGAGTTTTTGGCTAGCCATTCTTCAAACTCCTCTTTGGCTTTTCTTATTACATTTTTACACTTAATTAGGCAGTGTTTATGTTCCTTTCTATTTACCTCACTAGGATTTGACTTCCACTTTTTAAAAGATGCCTTTTTATCTCTCACTGCTTCTTTTATATGTTAAGCCACGGTGGCTCTTTTTTAGTTATTTTACTGTGTTTTTTAATTTGGGATATACATTTAAGTTGGGCCTCTATTATGGTGTCTTTGAAAAGAGTCCATGCAGCTTGCAGGGATTTCACTTTAGTCACTGTACCTTTTAATTTCTGTTTAACTAACCCCCTCATTTTTGCATAGTTCTCCTTTCTGAAATTAAATGCCACAGTGTTGGGCTGTTGAGGTGTTCTTCCCACCACAGGGATGTTATTTTCTATGTAAGTAGCTGCATCTGAATGAAGAAAATTTGCTTGAGTTCATCTTGAGGCAGGCTGCCTTAAAAGAGAATTGCTGAGAGGAGTTTATGTAAGATCCCGCTTGAATTGAAAGCCAGTCCACCTGCTATCTGGCAGAAAGGCTATGTGCATAATTAAAAGCAGACATTTCAAAGAATGTTAGTACCCAGTAGGGTCTTGAATTTTGTGCGTTTTGAAGGGTTCCACCTCTTCTAGACAGTGTTTTCTATCTTTCGAGGACACTGGAGAAATTAACTAGCAATATTTGGCTAATATTAATACATTCTATAAAGGAAAGAGCATCTTGAATAGCTTTTGCTGCCAAGAATCTGTTGTTTAAAGCAACTCACCAAGCTTTAAAACATTGTGTGAACCCTCCCTAGTGGAAGTTTTTCTTTCTGGTTTAAATTAGTCCAGCAAGTAATCAACCATGGTGGGAGGATGATCATACTGTGTGTTTTGGTATTCAGCTGGTGGGTGGAGAAGTTGTTTCTAATTTCAAGCTGCTATGAGGAACTGGGTGTCCTGGAATACGTTCTTTCTAAGAAAAGGTTTTTAAGTATGAGCTCAGTTTGCCTTAAAAGATCTGGATATTCCAAACATTTTTCTTTACCAAACATATTTTGCTTTAAATTTTAAATTACAATTACTTCATCTCAAATATAATTCCGTGTTCTTATCTACTTGTACATTATGCTATCTGCACAGAATAGCCGATGATATTTACTTTTTTGGCAGGGAAGGGTGCTAAAATTTTCAAAGAATATCTTTTGTTTCTTTTAAGTGCAATAAGTAGGGTGCAATTAAGTGCAAATGTAGCACTTCATTCCCCAAATCCTTACTAGTCCCAGATAAATCAGTGGACTTATTTGTCTAAGATCTACTTGAATAAGTAAGGATTTGCAGAATCAAGATCCTATAAATAAATTCATTGTTGCCCTACACCTTGTGCAGTCACTTACATCAGTACAAAATGGGTGCAAAATGCTGCCACTCCGGCCCGATATACTTTTACACTCACAAATGACCGCATGAACTGGAAGGCAATGGTGAATCAGGCCAATTTTCATGATTTTTTATGCAACTAGAACAACTGAAAATAGCTGCCTTCCTACTGCACCTGTAAGTCAGGCATGAACAAATATAATTCAAAAGAAAAAGAAAGGAAGAAAATGTGCACACTGATTAAAGCCCATTTTATCTCTAACTGCTGCTATCCCTATTTACAACATGTTAACAGATCCTTCCTTCCTTTTTATTCAGATTAACAAAGTTTTTATACCCAAAGTGAGAGCTGGTTAACAGGTGAAAGCCTATTTTAACTGATGCAGGTGCCAAAATGTTAATTACCATGATAGCTGAAGGATTTTCTCCAACTCCTCTTTTCCCTCCTCAGAGATACTATGTAAGAGCCCATTGCTGCAAACTCGCATAAGTAACTCTTACTCATATGAGTTGTCCCATTTGAACCAATAGGACTGCTCCCAGTTTGCTTGACTGACTAATGGTTTATAAATTTTGCCTCTGGAGTCTAAATTTGCATCCCTCTCTCTTTTTTTCAGAGGACCTGATTCTGAAACCTGTGCTCATGCAAACAACACATTTAAATGGAACTACTCACATGAGTAAATGTAACTCAGTGGAAGGGCTGCAGAATAGGGCCAGGAAGTAGTAGTAATTACTTCAAAACCTGATTAGTGCATCAGACATGGTTAAGGGGTGTCTGATCCTGCTTGTATTCTTTTGTTTTTGTTTTTTAATCTCCTTTATATTAAAGATGTACAAAGTCAGAAAGATATCCCAAGAGAATCCCCAAGCAGCTCTAACAAATATTCATGAAACAGAAAAAGAACAATATAGAGAGTAAGAAACAAAAGTCCTCCATACAGAGAACTCCTATTGATTTCTCTCAGTGTCGGATTGCAGTGTGCCTTGAAAGCATTCAGCACCTCACAGGAGGTAACCAGCACTTTGTGGAATCAGGCCTATAGCATGCAATAGATTGAACTGCCATAAGCACTAACTGAGGGACCTGTTCAAAAAGGGGGTAAGTCAGAGCAGAGCTCCTCTTCCCTCCACTCACAGGCGGATTAGGGAGACTGTATGGGAGGGTCTCCGCAAGCCTCAGGCAGGCAGCCTGAGGCTACGTCTTCACTACAGGTGGGGGTCGATTTAAGATATGCAAATTCGACGTATCGCAGCCGACTTACCCCGCTGTAGGGATGGCGGCAAAATCGACCTCTGCGGCTTCCAGTCGATGGCGCTTACTCCCACCTTCGCTGGTGGAGTAAGAGCGTCGATTCGGGGATCGATTGTCGCGTCCCAACGGGACGCGATAAATCGATCCCCGAGAGGTCGATTTCTACCCGCCGATTCAGGCGGGTAGTGTAGACCTAGCCTGAGTGTGCAATGGAATAAGTTCTGCAGAGGAGACAGGAGATGTGCTGCTCCCAGCTTGCACCCCTGATTCAGGGAGTCAGAATTTTGTTTATAAACAGAATGATTAACAGGTGATTAAGATAAGAAAAGGTTGTTAGGACTTTCTTAAAGTTAAATGATCTGTTCCAAGCTTGGTGAACTGAAAAAAGTAAGTAGCCTAAAGGAAAGAAAGTAATTGTAGATTTTTCTACGATTGTTTCAATTGTTGTATTCAAGAGGTAGTAACAAAGTTTACTAATATCTTTCTTTGAGAAGATAACTGATTTTTTAGACAAAGGAAATGCAGTAGATCTAATCTACCTGGATTTCAATAAGGCATTTGATACTGTTCCACATGGGAAATTATGAGTTAAATTGGAGAAGATGGGGATTAATATGAAAACTGAAAGGTAGCTAAGGAACTGGTTAAAGGGAATACAATAACAGGTCATACTGGAAAGGTGCACTCTCAGGGTACGTCTATACTACCCGCCGGATCGGCGGGTAGCGATCGATCTATCAGGGATCGATTTATCACGTGTAGTGTAGACGCGATAAATCGATCCCCGATCACTCTCCCATCGACTGCTGAACTCCAGCTCGGCGAGAGGTGGAAGCAAAGTCGACGGGGGAGCGGCAGCTGTCAATCCTGCACCGCGAGGACATGAAGTAAGTGATTCTAAGTTGATCTAAGATACGTCGACTTCAGCTACGCTATTCTTGTAGCTGAAGTTGCGTATCTTTGACTGATCCCCTCCCCCCCAGTGTGGACCAGGCCTCAGGCTAGAGGAAGGTTACTAATGGAATTCCTCAGGGATCAGGCTTGGGATCAAACTTATTTAATATTTTTATTACTGACCTTGGTACAAAAAGTGAGTGTGAGCTAATAACATTTACCGATGACACAACGTTGGGAGGTATAGCCAATACCTCAGAGGACCGGAATATCCTACAAGAAGATCTGGATGACCTTGTAAACTGGAGTAATTGAAATTGGATGAAATTTAATAGTGCAAAGTGCAAGGTCATGCATTTAGGGACTAACAACAAGAATTTTTTGCTATAAGCTGGGGACTTATCAGTTGGAAATGATAGTGGAGAAGAAAGAGCTGGGTATATTGGTTGATCAGAGGATGACTATGAGCCATCAATGTGATGTGGCTGTGAAAAAGGCTAAAGCAGTCCTAGGATATATTAGGTGAGGTATTTCTAGTAGAGATAGGGAAGTGTTAGTACCATTATACAAGGCACCGGTGAGACCTTGTCTGGAGTATTGTGTGCAGTTCTGGTCTCCCACGTTTAAGAAAGATTAATTCAAACTGGAACAGGTGCAGAGAAGGACTACTAAGATGATCTGAGGAATGGAAAACCTATCTTATGAGAAGAGACTCAAAGAGCTTGGCTTGTTTAGTCTAACCAATAGAAAGCTGAGGGAAGATATGATTACTCTGTATAAATATATCAGAGGGATAAATACGAGGGAGGGAGAGGAGTTACTTAATGTAAGCATCCATGTGGACCTCAGAACAAATACATATAAACTGGTCATCAACAAGTTTAGGCTTGAAATTAGGCGAAGGTTTCTAACCATCAGAGGAGTGAAGTTCTGGAACAGCCTTCCAAGGGGAGCAGTGGGGGCAAAAAACCTAACTGGCTTCAAGACTAAGCTAGATAAGTTTATGGAAGGGATGGTATGATGGGACTGCCTACAGTGGCATGTGGCCCATTGGCGACTGCCTATAGCAAAAATCCCCAATGGCTGGAGATAGGACGCTAGATGGGGAGGGCTTTGAGTTACTACAGAGAATTCTTTTCCAGGTATCTGCCTGGTAGGTCTTGCCCATATGTTCAGGGTCTAACTGATTGTCATATTTGGGGTTGGGAAGGAATTTCCCCCCAGGGCAGATTGGCAGAGACCCTGGGGGGTTTTCACCTTCCTCTGCAGCATGGGGTCACTTGCAGGTTTAAATTAGTGTAAATGGTGAATCCTCTGTAACTTGAAATCTTTACACCATGATTTGAGGACTTCAGTAACTCAGCCAGAAATTACGTCTCTATTGCAGGAGTGGGTGATTGAGGTTCTGTGGCCTGCAATGTGCAGGAGGTCAGACTAGATGATCACAATTGACCCTTCTGCCTTTAATAAGAGTATCTGAGTAAGAACATACATTACAATTTCAAACCTAATCAGTGTCCCATAAATGACTTGCCACAAGATGTCAGAACATGTTAGTATTAGAGCTGAGTTTTATTTAATTATTATTATTTATTTAATTTTCTTTCTTGATATAGGAATTAGATACCATGCTCCTGTCAGATATTTCTAAGTTATTATCTGCAAAAACACTAGATTTTTCAATTGCCTATGTAGCCCCTGGAATCATGGTTAAAGTTGCCCATCCCCCAAATCTGAAATGGCGTCCCTGTGGGCAGGCATGGAATTCCCCCCACCCACCCACGCACCCCCACGCGTGGCCCTGTTGGCTTGGCTGGAGCCCTCCCCCCCCCCCACACACCAATATAGAAGACAAACATGCCTCCACTTCTTTCCCACTCAATCCCAGGTTCAGCCAACTGAAGCCCAGGCTTAAATTGATGGCTAGGAGACTGCATGACTGAGCTCCAATACATTTTTAAAAAACGCAATCCATTAGTACAGGGTCAGATGTAGTAAATCATCTTTCACCATGAATAAAGACTATATTTTGGAGTGGAAGTGTGAAAATTCTTCCCTTTTAATGGTATATGACACAGTAAATTACCTAATTTAGCTGGATAAAAGCAGTTTTAACTGAAACCCTGCTTCAGCAGTCAGTAAATATTTGTACAGCTAACATCAGTAAAAGAAAAATTACTCAGAGCAAATTTGCTTTTGTTTAGAGAAACATCATGACAAAAATAAAATTGTGTCATGTAAAATGAATCCCTAGTGAGATCTTACATTCTCAGTTACTGTTATTGGGCAGGTCTGTATATTTGGTTGCATAGTTCTAGTCCAAAATATTTGAACTGGAATTTTGTTTTAATGTGACAGTCATAATTTTAATAAGCTGAAGAAACATGAGCTTTAGAAATGTAACTTCATATACTGAAGCAGTATTTTAAATTGATAGTATTCAAAAAAGTTCATTTGCTTCAAGGCTTGAGGTGAGAGTGAGGTAATTACAGTTGCGGTGGGAAAGGGTAAAAGATGTCAGCTGGGATTTTCAGAAGCACCTAAGTGATTTAGGTGCACAAGTCCCCATTGTGTGTGATTTTTCAGAAGTGCTCAAATTCCACTGAAATTCTTCTTAGATATCGAACATTGGAATGTGCTCCCAAGTCACATTAGATACTCTTTGAAAATCCCACACTCACCTCTCATTGACTTGCAATGAGTGCCTAACTTCTTTGAAAAATCTCATCTGTATATCTGAGTTTGGACCTCTAAAGGAATTATTGCCATAATTTTCATAAGTGGGCTGTGGCTCACTTCAGCTGTGGTTCATAGCATGTTTGCTATCCACCTCAATAAAAGACTGGCCACAGGTCAGCTAACTTGGGTTCACGGGGCTTGGGCAAAGGGCTAAAAATTGCAGTGCAGATATTTGGGCTCAAGCACTGTAATTTTTAGCCCTGCAGCCTAAGCCCCATGAGCCCAAGTCAATTGACCCTGGCTTTGAGATTCAGTGTAGAGGGGGGTTTATTACAATGTAGATGTACTCTTAGGGCTGGTCTACACTTACTGGGTAGTTCGACGGCTGGCAATCGAAGTTCCGGGTTCGATTTATCGCGTCTGGTCTGGACGCAATAAATCGAACCAGGAAGTGCTCGCCGTCGACTGCGGTACTCCAGCTC
>NW_020664384.1:1303919-1310657 GCF_002925995.2 Terrapene triunguis
TTACTTCGACTTGGGGGGTTAGTGTAGACCAGGCCTTAGTTTCTCTGGGCTTAGTACCCCATCTGTAATATGGGGATAATAGTACTTTCATATCTCATAGAGGTGTGACAAGGATAAAAATACTATACAATGAGGGGTGGTCAGATACTAAGGTAATAGGGACCATATAAATACCTTAAAAGACAGGTAGATGCTGCTGTGGCCCCTTACCTTGTGTACGTTCCTTTTCTCCAGCATTGCGCCTGTGCTTAGCCTGAGCAGGCAGAATATGAGTGATTAAAGGTTTGCCTTACTCAACCAAGTACCTTTGCATTTCTGATCCTGTATGTATCTCCTGAGCCTGTGCGTCTTCTTGCTGTTTGGAACCCACAGCAGAAGGAAACTGTGGCATTTGGCAACTAGTGGGCACAGCAGTGGCTAGGCCTCATGGGAAAAGTGACTCCTGAAAATCTCATTTGCCAAGGATGTCGCTAGGGCCACAATGCCCAGACCAGGGGTCTGATTTTCAAAACTAATGCACCACCCACCTTCAGCTTGGAGAATTCCTCAGAATGTTCCAAATGGAGAGATACAGTTCTTTACAGGGTGCCCAACTGGCCTAATTTCTGTTCAGAATCCAAGTAGTAGAACCTGGCCTTTTCCAGGTTTAGAATACATTTTTAAATGACATTTAAAAAAAATTCAAGAATTTACATTGTTGTTATCTGTGCAACAAAAGGTCCCCATGTCCCAAACAAAGTTGTGGTCATTGCCCCTCAAAAGTCTTCTCCATTTTGTAAGGCCATTTTATACTACCATCATAAGAACTTAAGAGCTGCCGTCTGGGTCAGACCATCGTCCATCTTGCCAAGTATTGTGTCTCTGACAGTGGCCCATACCAGAGCTTCAGGTGGACTGTACAGAATGAGGCAATTGTGAAGTGATTCTCCCTGTCTTCCACTCCTGGCTTCTGCTAATCAGAGTTTTAGGTTGTCCTGAGCACGGGGTTGTACATGCGTGATAATCTTGACTAATAGCATTGATGGGCTTATCCTCTATTAACTTATCCTATTCTTTTTTTAAAACCAGTTATACTTTTGTCATTCTGTGGCAATGAGTTCCACAGGTGAGTTATGTGAAAAAGTACTTCCTCTTGTTTGTATTTAAAGCCCTAATCTTTTTAGTGTCTCCTCATATGGAAGCCATTCCATACTCCTAATCATTTTTGTTGCCTTTCTCTGAACCTTTTCCAGTTCCATTATATCCTTTTTGAGATGGGGCGATCAGAACTACACCTAGTATTCAACGTGTGGGCAGTACCATGATTTTTATAGTGGCATTATGATATTGTCTGTCTTATTATATATCTCTTTCCTAATAGTTCCTAACATGCTGTTAGCCTTTTTGATCACTGTTGCACACTGAGAGGAAGTTTTTAGAAAACTATCTGTGGTGACTCCAAGATCTCTTTCTTGGGTGGTAATAGTTAATTTAGAACCCATCATTTTATATGTATAGTTGGGATTCTGTTTTCCAATGTGCATTACTTTCCATTTATCAATGTTGATTTTCATCTGCCATTTCATTGTCCAGTCACCCTCTTTTGTGAGATCCCCTGTAACCTCTCACAGTCAGCTTTGGACTTAAGTATCTTGAATAATTTTGTATTGTCCACAAACTTTGCCACTTCACTGTTCACCCCCTTTTCCAGATCATTAATGAATATGTAGAACAGTCCTGGTCCCGATAGGGATCCTATTGGCTACTCTGATCTCAACTAAGTTCCTTTCTCGCTTGTCCATTCACTCTCTAATAAAAAGAACATTCTATCTCAGGGGCCGGCAACCTTTCAGAGGTGGTGTGCCAAGTCTTCATTTATTCACTCTGATTTAAGGTTTCGCGTGCCAGTAATACATTTTAACGTTTTTAGAAGGTATCTTTCTATAAATCTATAATATATAACTAAACTATTGTTGTATGTAAAGTAAATAAGGTTTTTAAAATGTCTAAGAAGCTTCATTTAAAATTAAATAAAATGCAGAGCCCCCTGGACTGGTGGCCAGGACCCAGGCAGTGTGAGTGCCACTGAAAATCAGCTCACGTGCCACCTTTGGCATGCGTGCCATAGGTTGCCTATCCCTGTTCTATCTTATGTCTGCTTCCTTTGAAGCAATAAGCCTGGGCAGGGCTTCCAGGATGACTGCTGGCCAAAAAGAAGGAAGCTCAGGCCCATGGCAGCCAAAACTACGCTCCTTGAGAGACACTGACGGTGTGCAAACAACCTGCTGGTGATCAGAAATAGAAGGGGAACCCACATAAACAGGGTGGTGGTAGGCCACACTATTTCATTCTCCTGAACAGGGAAACACTAAATGCCTGTGATGAAACATCCGAGCAGGAGAAAACAGATTCCAAAGACAGAACCTGTTATTGACATGTTATTAAAACAACTGCAAATTTGGTGTAGGAGATTTGGAAAGGACAAAGTGTAACAAATATGCTGAAAGGTCACAAAGCTTCCCCAATGCTTTTCAGTGTCATTTTCTTAGTGGAGAGAGTCAGAGGCTAAGGTGGAGGGAAAAAATGTAGGTTGAACGTACTGCCAGATAATGTTAATCACCTGTGTCAGTAAAACACCATGTCTCCCAGGCTCAAATTGTCGCATTATAATTCTGTGTCCTTCTCATGTCTGCCTCTCTCCAGAGGAACAGGTGGGTTTCCTTTAGTTTCAATATTATAATCATTTTCACAGGCAGTTTTCAAAGGCATGGAGAGTATCAGCATAACATGAAAGACCTGTATTAAACTTCCAGACATCTTGGTGACCTGATCTCTTGGAAAAAGAAGTGAGGTTTTTGTTTTAACAGCAAGAAGAGATTTTTATTTCATATTCAGTTCAGCAGACATTGCATAGAAAGTACTCTGGAGGGGGAGGGGAAAATCCTATAAAATAAATTGGGAAATAATGACTTTAAATTTCAGTAAAACCTTGGCTAAATTCCAAATCAATAAGATAAGTACATAACACACAACAAGAAACCTTTTAAAATACTTTGTGGCTTTCTAAGTCTAGAACAAAACATAGGCAATCTTATCTTCAAATCCGTTTATGTACTCTAATCCAGAATGCATCCATGTTTGATTTTGTTTAGAGAAGTAGGAGGGGTTTATAGGAATGTTTCCTTATTTTAAATTGATCTAATGAGACCCAAATTTTGTGTAGATTTCAAACAAAAATCAGGTGCAGCCAGACACAGATATTCCATGCTTTGTTTATCCATCTGTTTCTAGGCATTGGAAGTAAATAGGGAATGTGGCAGAACTATTTCATATAAATGGTAGTGAGCATGTGGAATAAGTTACTATGGTTGGAAGCTGAAATGAGGAGTGTTCAAATCAAGAAATACCTAGATTTGTTTCTCTGGTAGGAGAGTATTGAGGAATGAAAAAGCTAAAGTGTGGTTCAGCTAAATGAAACAAAGTGGCCGATACTGCAGTGGGTACCAGATGGCTGTGTCCTAGAAAGCCCTTATGTCCAAATGTTTCAAGAGAAAACCAGTTGCCTGTGAGGATCAGAGTCCTTAATTCTAGTTCTGGATATGACAATGACATGCTGTGTGACCTTGGGCAAATTACTTGACTGCTGTGGGCCTCATGTACTCCTCTGTAAAATCAGGGTAGTAATAAAGGGGTCCTGTGAGGCTTCATTAAGGGATAGATTCTGGCCAGGCCTATGGAGGCATGCAATGAGGGAGAGGGAGTAGTAAGAAGACTTCCCTACACTTCATGGCCTGTGGGAGAACCAGACAGAATTAAATTCCCTGTGCGCAGGAGAGTGCATGGCTGCTGCTGTGATGCATCCCATGGGGAACCCAATGCCCCAAAGGGAGCAGGGTATAAGCAAAGCCATGGTTTTGTAGTGTTCAGTGTTTACTCTGAGCCAAGGAGTCTCAACAGAGCTCTGCTTATGTGGTATCTGAGTTCTAACTGATCAGCATTGAATAACGTGAACCTCTACAGAACATAACTAGATCCAACTAGCTCTTGCCAGAGCCTTTTAAATGTACAGTTCCCCACAGCTCTGCTGTGCTAACCAAATCTGCCAGGAGGGATTTTGCTGCATGCATTAACTGAAAATAAAAATTTCTGTACTGTCCCATGCACCAAAGAACTCCGGGAGGTATCTTTCCTCTCTGAGGCAAAATGACACCAAAGCTGCCATGGGACCAGTGCACCACCCTCAGTGCACAGGTGTGCATCACCTCATCCTATGGCTATGAAGGGCTTTATGCAGTGTCGGTCCCAGAATCTTAGAGAGACAAGGTGGGTGAGGTAATATCTTTTTTTTGGACCAACTTCTGTTGGTGAGAGAGACAAGCTCAAAAGCGTGTCTCTCTCACCAACAAAAGCTGGTCCAATACAAGATATTACCTCATCCATCTTGTCTCTGTGAAAATCTTTGATGTTCTCAGATAAGTAAAAAAGTACAAAGGATGCTCTGAAATGTTCCTTTGGTTGCGACTGTTGTGGCAGTGTGGGTGGGGCAGGTGTATTCATCCCAGTTTTAAAGCAGCATTTTGCAAACTGTGGTGCAGAAATGGGTGGCTCCGGAAATATCATTACAAAACCCACCATTCTGGAATTCCCCAGGTCAGTGGTATGGATCTGAAGAATTCTGCTGCAGACAGCTCAAAAGGATTGCATTTCTTTCTCAAAACTCATGTTGCTGCTAAATGTTTAGAATGCTAACAACTATATACATGCTGTGGCTGAAGGCTCTCCTCTGGTTTCTCTGTAATCCAGCAAACCCAGAGGCTGGAGAATGAAAGAGATTTGCTTTCAGACGTGTTAACTAAATGAAAACCTCATCACCACCAAATATGCATGCATGTGTGCCTGCACATACACACACAATACACTTTTACCTCCAATAAGAGTATCACATTCAAAATAATGGCAGGATTTACTGGAATTCATAAGATTATGTGAATGGAGGGTGTTCACAACACACCACAATTAATACCATCAGAGCTCCAACTTTATATAGTGTTTACAGCCCCAACAGTGTCTGTTTGCTCTGGAGTTTTGCCTATGACCTAATGCAAGTCACTGCTTCCAGAGAAATATATAAAGGAGTCAAATCCAAGGTTTGTGGAGCAGAAAGATCTTAACTGAGGTTAATACTTAATACTTTGGCACCACAGGCTCATACATGTTCGAGATGAGTTCTTTATTCTGTTCTTGGATGTGACACTGGCATGCTGTGTGATCTTGGGCAAATCACTTCAGTGCTCTGGGCCTCATTTGACTCTTCTGTAAAATCAGGGTAGTAACAAAAGGTACATCTACACTGGAATAAAAGATCCATGGTATGGCCGTGGCTGGCCCAGATCAGCTGACTCTGGCTCGTGGGCAGTGGTGCTGGAACACTTTGTATAGCGGGGGTGCTGAGAACCATTGAACCAAACTGTAAACCTTGTAGACAATGGAAACCACTTCAAGCCAGTGGCTGCTGCCCACCCCAGCACCTTGACTTCCAGCACCTATACTCGCGGGGCTCGGGCTGTGGGGCTAACAATTGCAGTGTAGACATTCAGGCTCAGGCTGGAGCCTGGGTTCTGGGACCCTCCTCCCTCATGGCGTTCCCGAGCTCAGGCTCCACCCCAAGCCCAAACATCCACACAGCAATTTTACAGCCCTATGAGCCCAAGTCAGCTGACCTGGGCCAACTCTGAATGTTTAATTAAATTTAATTAAATTTAATACCCAAAGGGGTCCTGTGAGACTTACGTGGGAGCCAGGTTAAACACTGTGCAGATAGAGGGGAAACAAGGGGGATGATTCTCTGTGACCTTGCACTTCATTTAGTCAGTTACCCCTGTGCAAAGTGGATGCAAACCCTACCAAATCAGCATGCTCCAGTCATTTAATGGTGGTAGTGTTTTATACCCACTTTGCACCAATGTAAATAACTGCATAAGGAGGATCAGGCCCACAATCCTGATCTCAAGAACAGAGCCGGGCGAAATTTTTCAGACAAAACTTGTTTTGCCTAAAAATTCAGATTTGGTTCAACCAAAACATATTTTTGAATTAATTCACAGAATTGGTACAGTCAAAAAAAGTTTTTAAAAATTCCAAGATATTCTAAATGATTTTTTTCAGTTCAAAATGACTTCATTTTGAAATTTACTTCACTTTTATTAAAATACAATTTAAAAACAGTGGAAAAAAAATCCCTCAAGTGAAATGAAACATTTCATTTCAAGTTGAACATAATGTTTGTTTTGAGCTGAAACAAAAAACCTTTTTTAGGTTGCCAAAAATTAAAAAAAAAAAAAAAAAAAAAAAATGGGGGGGCCACAAAAAGATTGGGGGGGGGGGGGGGGAGTACAGCCAGTGAACTGAAAAATCAGTTGTTTGCACAGCTCTTCTAAGGAGCTCCCAGTCTAAAAAAGATACAGCAAATACAGTTCGGACAAATGCAATACACATACTGAGGCTATGTCTCAAGGATGTGCGGATATGTTTTTGTTTACCCCTTACACAAGGAGTGAAAGGGAACTGCAAGCATAATGGACGGCATGGAAGAAGACAAACAGAGGTGAAAGGTGACCTTGGATTTATAACAGGGGAATATTGAGTAGGTATAAGGAGATTATCTTACTTCTGTATTTGGAGTTCATGCAACTGCTACTGGAATATTGAGTCCAGTTTGGGTTTCCACAATTCAAGATGAATGTTGCAAAATTGGAAAGG